>NW_027671717.1:0-180000 GCF_964165515.1 Mesoplodon bidens | reverse complement strand
TAACTAAGGCCCTGACAGTGTCCCTGTCGAAGGGACTGAATGTCCTCCTAACACTGGCCCTGCCATTATACATAAAAAAAGCTCTGACGCTCGTCCTAACCGAGGCACCGACACTGTCCCTCACTAAGGCCCTGACACTACTTCTAACTCATGCCCTGACATTATACCTAACGTAGGCTCTGATGCTAACCCTAACTAAGGCCCTGACGGTGACCCTAACTAAGGCCTTCACACTATTCCTGACTAAAGGCGTTGCCCTAGCCCAGGCCATAGCCGCAGCCCGAACCCCAGCCCCAGCCCCCACCCCTGATCCTACAGAGGCCCTTATGGTCCTCCTAGGCCTTTCCCTGACACTGTCCTTAACTAAGGCCTTGACACTATTTCTAACTAAGGCCCCAGCACCAGCACCGCCCCAGGCCCCGGCCCAGCCCCAGCCCTAGCCCCAGGCCTAGCCCCAGCCCCAGCCCCAGCCCCAGCCCCAGCCCCAGCCCCAACCCCAACCCCAGCCCGATCCCCAGCCTCTGATGCTTATCCTACAAAGGCCCTTATGCTACTCCTAGGCCTTGCCCTGACACTGTCCTTAAATAAGGCCTTGCCACTACTACTAATTCAGGCCGTGGTACTGTCCCTAACTAAGGCCCTGACAGTGTCTCTAACTAAGGGTCTGACTCTCCTCCTAACTCTGGCCCTGCCATTATACATAAAGAAGGCTCTGACACTCGTCCTAATCGAGGGCTTGACACTGTCCCTCACTAAGGCCCTGACACTACTTCTAACTCAGGCCCTGTCATTATACCTAACGTAGGCTCTGATGCTAACCCTAACTAAGGCCCTGACGGTAACCCTAACTAAGGCCTTCACACTATTCCTAACTAAGGGCGTAGCCCTAGCCCTAGCCCTAGCCGCAGCCCCAGCCCCAGCCCCCATCCCCACCCCTGAGCCTACAGAGGCCCTTATGGTCCTCCTAGGCATTTCCCTGACACTGTCCTTAACTAAGGCCGTGACACTATTTCTACCTAAGGCCCCAGCCCCAGCGCAGCCCCAGCCCTAGCCCCAGGCCTAGCGCCAGCCCCAGCCACAGCCCCAGCCCCAGCCCCAGCCCCAGCCCCAACCGCAGCCCGAGCCCCAGCCTCAGATGCTTATCCTACAAAGGCCCTTATGCTACTCCTAGGCCTTGCCCTGACACTGTCCTTAAATAAGGCCTTGCCACTACTACTAACTCAGGCCGTGGTACTGTCCCTAACTAAGGCCCTGACAGTGACCCTAACTAAGGGTCTGACTCTCCTCCTAACTCTGGCCCTGCCAGTATACATAAACAAGGCTCTGACACTCGTCCTAATCGAGGGCCTGACACTGTCCCTCACTAAGGCCCTGACACTACTTCTAACTCAGGCCCTGTCATTATACCTAATGTAGGCTCTGATGCTAACCCTAACTAAGGCCCTGACGGTAACCCTAACTAAGGCCTTCACACTATTCCTAACTAAGGGCGTAGCCCTAGCCCTAGCCCTAGCCGCAGCCCCAGCCCCCACCCCCACCCCTACCCCTGATCCTACAGAGGCCCTTATGGTCCTCCTAGGCCTTTCCCTGACACTGTCCTTAACTAAGGCCTTGACACTATTTCTAACTAAGGCCCCAGCCCCAGCGCAGCCCCAGCCCTAGCCCCAGGCCTAGCCCCAGCCCCAGCCCCAGCCCCAGCCCCAGCCCCAGTCCCAGTCCCAGCCCCAACCCCAGCCCGAGCCCCAGCCTCTGATGCTTATCCTACAAAGGCCCTTATGCTACTCCTAGGCCTTGCCATGACACTGTCCTTAAGTAAGGCCTTGACACTACTAGTAACTCAGGCCATGATACTGTCCGTAACTAAGGCCCTGACAGTGTCCCTGTCTAAGGAACTGAACGTCCTCCTAAATCTGGCCCTGCCGTTATACATAAAAAAAGCTCTGACGCTCGTCCTAACCGAGGCCCCGACACTGTCCCTCACTAAGGCCCTAACACTACTTCTAACTCAGCCCCTGTCATTATTACTAACGAAAGCTCGGATGCTAACCCTAACTAAGGCCCTGACAGTGACACTAACTAAGGCCTTGAAACTATTCCTAACTAAGGGCCTAGCCCTAGCCCTAGCCCCAGGCCCAGCCCCAGCCCCAGGCCCAGCCCCAGCCCCAGCCCCAGGCCCAGCCCCAGCCCCAGCCCCAGCACCAGTCGCAGCCCCAACCCCAGCCCGAGCCCCAGCCTCTGATGCTTATCCTACAAAGGCCCTTATGCTACTCTTAGGCCTTGCCCTGACACTGTCCTTAAGTAAGGTCTTGACAATACTACTAACTCAGGCCGTGGTACTGTCCCTAACTAAGGCCCTGACAGTGTCCCTGTCGAAGGGACTGAATGTCCTCCTAACTCTGGCCCTGCCATTATACATAAAGAAGACTCTGACGCTCGTCCTAATCGACGGCCTGACACTGTCCCTCACTAAGGCCCTGACACTACTTCTAACTCAGAGCCACATTATACCTAACGAAGGCTCTGATGCTAACCCTAACTAAGTCCCTGACAGTGAAACTAACTAAGGCATTGACACTATTCTTAACTAAGGGCCTAGCCTTAGTCCTAGCCCCAGGCCCAGCCCAAGCCCCAGGCCCAGCCCTAGCCCCAGCCGCAGCCCCAGCCCTAGCCCCAGCCGCAGCCCCAGCCCTAGCCCCGGCAGCAGCTGAAGTCCAAGCCCTAGCCCCAACCCCAGCCCCAGCCTCAGTCCCAGCCCTAGCCCCTGATGCTGATCTTATAGAGGCCCTTATGATCCTCCTAGACCTTCCCTGGACAATGTGGTAACTAAGGCGTTGACACTATTTCTAACTAAGGCCCCAGGTCCAGCCCCAGCCGCAGCCCCAGCCCCTGATGCTGATCCTATAGAGGCTTTTATGCTCCTCCTAGGCCTTGCCCTGACACTGTCCTTAAGTAAGGCCTTGACCCTATTCCTAACTAAGGGCCTAGCCCTAAACCTAGCCCCAGCCCCAGCCCCAGCCCTAGACCCATTCCCAGTCCCATCCGAGCCCCAGCCCCAGCCCCAGCCCCAGCCCCAGCCCCAGCCCTAGGCTTACCCTCAGCCCTAGCTCCAGCCCCAGCCCCAGCCCTAGCCCCAGCCCCAGCAACAGCCCTAGCCCTAGCCCCAGCCAGAGCCCCAGCCCCAACCCCAGCCCGATCCCCAGCCTCTGATGCTTATCCTACAAAGGCCCTTATGCTACTCCTAGGCCTTGCCCTGACACTGTCCTTAACTCAGGCCTTGACACTACTAGTAACTCAGGCCGTGATACTGTCCCTAACTAAGGCCCTGACAGTGTCCCTGTCGAAGGGACTGAATGTCCTCCTAACACTGGCCCTGCCATTATACATAAAAAAAGCTCTGACGCTCGTCCTAACCGAGGCACCGACACTGTCCCTCACTAAGGCCCTGACACTACTTCTAACTCATGCCCTGACATTATACCTAACGTAGGCTCTGATGCTAACCCTAACTAAGGCCCTGACGGTGACCCTAACTAAGGCCTTCACACTATTCCTGACTAAAGGCGTTGCCCTAGCCCAGGCCATAGCCGCAGCCCGAACCCCAGCCCCAGCCCCCACCCCTGATCCTACAGAGGCCCTTATGGTCCTCCTAGGCCTTTCCCTGACACTGTCCTTAACTAAGGCCTTGACACTATTTCTAACTAAGGCCCCAGCCCCAGCGCCGCCCCAGGCCCCGGCCCAGCCCCAGCCCTAGCCCCAGGCCTAGCCCCAGCCCCAGCCCCAGCCCCAGCCCCAGCCCCAGCCCCAACCCCAGCCCGATCCCCAGCCTCTGATGCTTATCCTACAAAGGCCCTTATGCTACTCCTAGGCCTTGCCCTGACACTGTCCTTAAATAAGGCCTTGCCACTACTACTAATTCAGGCCGTGGTACTGTCCCTAACTAAGGCCCTGACAGTGTCTCTAACTAAGGGTCTGACTCTCCTCCTAACTCTGGCCCTGCCATTATACATAAAGAAGGCTCTGACACTCGTCCTAATCGAGGGCTTGACACTGTCCCTCACTAAGGCCCTGACACTACTTCTAACTCAGGCCCTGTCATTATACCTAACGTAGGCTCTGATGCTAACCCTAACTTAGGCCCTGACGGTGACCCTAACTAAGGCCTTCACACTATTCCTAACTAAGGGCGTAGCCCTAGCCCTAGCCCTAGCCCTAGGCGCAGCCCCAGCCCCAGCCCCAGCCCCCACCCCTGATCCTACAGAGGCCCTTATGGTCCTCCTAGGCCTTTCCCTGACACTGTCCTTAACTAAGGCCTTGACACTATTTCTAACTAAGGCCCCAGCCCCAGCCCTAGCCCCAGGCCTAGCCCCAGCCCCAGCCCCAGCCCCAGCCCCAGCCCCAGCCCCAACCCCAGCCCGATCCCCAGCCTCTGATGCTTATCCTACAAAGGCCCTTATGCTACTCCTAGGCCTTGCCCTGACACTGTCCTTAAATAAGGCCTTGCCACTACTACTAATTCAGGCCGTGGTACTGTCCCTAACTAAGGCCCTGACAGTGTCTCTAACTAAGGGTCTGACTCTCCTCCTAACTCTGGCCCTGCCATTATACATAAAGAAGGCTCTGACACTCGTCCTAATCGAGGGCTTGACACTGTCCCTCACTAAGGCCCTGACACTACTTCTAACTCAGGGCCACATTATACCTAACGTAGGCTCTGATGCTAACCCTAACTAAGGCCCTGACGGTAACCCTAACTAAGGCCTTCACACTATTCCTAACTAAGGGCGTAGCCCTAGCCCTAGCCCTAGCCGCAGCCCCAGCCCCAGCCCCAGCCCCCACCCCTGATCCTACAGAGGCCCTTATGGTCCTCCTAGGCATTTCCCTGACACTGTCCTTAACTAAGGCCGTGACACTATTTCTACCTAAGGCCCCAGCCCCAGCGCAGCCCCAGCCCTAGCCCCAGGCCTAGCGCCAGCCCCAGCCACAGCCCCAGCCCCAGCCCCAGCCCCAGCCCCAACCGCAGCCCGAGCCCCAGCCTCAGATGCTTATCCTACAAAGGCCCTTATGCTACTCCTAGGCCTTGCCCTGACACTGTCCTTAAATAAGGCCTTGCCACTACTACTAACTCAGGCCGTGGTACTGTCCCTAACTAAGGCCCTGACAGTGACCCTAACTAAGGGTCTGACTCTCCTCCTAACTCTGGCCCTGCCAGTATACATAAACAAGGCTCTGACACTCGTCCTAATCGAGGGCCTGACACTGTCCCTCACTAAGGCCCTGACACTACTTCTAACTCAGGCCCTGTCATTATACCTAATGTAGGCTCTGATGCTAACCCTAACTAAGGCCCTGACGGTAACCCTAACTAAGGCCTTCACACTATTCCTAACTAAGGGCGTAGCCCTAGCCCTAGCCCTAGCCGCAGCCCCAGCCCAAGCCCCAGCCCCAGCCCCAGCCCCCACCCCCACCCCTACCCCTGATCCTACAGAGGCCCTTATGGTCCTCCTAGGCCTTTCCCTGACACTGTCCTTAACTAAGGCCTTGACACTATTTCTAACTAAGGCCCCAGCCCCAGCGCAGCCCCAGCCCTAGCCCCAGGCCTAGCCCCAGCCCCAGCCCCAGCCCCAGCCCCAGCCCCAGTCCCAGCCCCAACCCCAGCCCGAGCCCCAGCCTCTGATGCTTATCCTACAAAGGCCCTTATGCTACTCCTAGGCCTTGCCATGACACTGTCCTTAAGTAAGGCCTTGACACTACTAGTAACTCAGGCCATGATACTGTCCGTAACTAAGGCCCTGACAGTGTCCCTGTCTAAGGAACTGAACGTCCTCCTAAATCTGGCCCTGCCGTTATACATAAAAAAAGCTCTGACGCTCGTCCTAACCGAGGCCCCGACACTGTCCCTCACTAAGGCCCTAACACTACTTCTAACTCAGCCCCTGTCATTATTACTAACGAAAGCTCGGATGCTAACCCTAACTAAGGCCCTGACAGTGACACTAACTAAGGCCTTGAAACTATTCCTAACTAAGGGCCTAGCCCTAGCCCTAGCCCCAGGCCCAGCCCCAGCCCCAGGCCCAGCCCCAGCCCCAGCCCCAGCCCCAGTCCCAGCCCCAACCCCAGCCCGAGCCCCAGCCTCTGATGCTTATCCTACAAAGGCCCTTATGCTACTCTTAGGCCTTGCCCTGACACTGTCCTTAAGTAAGGCCTTGACAATACTACTAACTCAGGCCGTGGTACTGTCCCTAACTAAGGCCCTGACAGTGACCCTAACTAAGGGTCTGACTCTCCTCCTAACTCTGGCCCTGCCAGTATACATAAACAAGGCTCTGACACTCGTCCTAATCGAGGGCCTGACACTGTCCCTCACTAAGGCCCTGACACTACTTCTAACTCAGTCCCTGTCATTATACCTAATGTAGGCTCTGATGCTAACCCTAACTAAGGCCCTGACGGTAACCCTAACTAAGGCCTTCACACTATTCCTAACTAAGGGCGTAGCCCTAGCCCTAGCCCTAGCCGCAGCCCCAGCCCAAGCCCCAGCCCCAGCCCCAGCCCCCACCCCCACCCCTACCCCTGATCCTACAGAGGCCCTTATGGTCCTCCTAGGCCTTTCCCTGACACTGTCCTTAACTAAGGCCTTGACACTATTTCTAACTAAGGCCCCAGCCCCAGCGCAGCCCCAGCCCTAGCCCCAGGCCTAGCCCCAGCCCCAGCCCCAGCCCCAGCCCCAGCCCCAGTCCCAGCCCCAACCCCAGCCCGAGCCCCAGCCTCTGATGCTTATCCTACAAAGGCCCTTATGCTACTCCTAGGCCTTGCCCTGACACTGTCCTTAAGTAAGGCCTTGACACTACTAGTAACTCAGGCCATGATACTGTCCGTAACTAAGGCCCTGACAGTGTCCCTGTCTAAGGAACTGAACGTCCTCCTAAATCTGGCCCTGCCGTTATACATAAAAAAAGCTCTGACGCTCGTCCTAACCGAGGCCCCGACACTGTCCCTCACTAAGGCCCTAACACTACTTCTAACTCAGCCCCTGTCATTATTACTAACGAAAGCTCGGATGCTAACCCTAACTAAGGCCCTGACATTGACACTAACTAAGGCCTTGAAACTATTCCTAACTAAGGGCCTAGCCCTAGCCCTAGCCCCAGGCCCAGCCCCAGCCCCAGGCCCAGCCCCAGCCCCAGCCCCAGGCCCAGCCCCAGCCCCAGCCCCAGCCCCAGTCGCAGCCCCAACCCCAGCCCGAGCCCCAGCCTCTGATGCTTATCCTACAAAGGCCCTTATGCTACTCTTAGGCCTTGCCCTGACACTGTCCTTAAGTAAGGCCTTGACAATACTACTAACTCAGGCCGTGGTACTGTCCCTAACTAAGGCCCTGACAGTGTCCCTGTCGAAGGGACTGAATGTCCTCCTAACTCTGGCCCTGCCATTATACATAAAGAAGACTCTGACGCTCGTCCTAATCGACGGCCTGACACTGTCCCTCACTAAGGCCCTGACACTACTTCTAACTCAGAGCCACATTATACCTAACGAAGGCTCTGATGCTAACCCTAACTAAGTCCCTGACAGTGAAACTAACTAAGGCATTGACACTATTCTTAACTAAGGGCCTAGCCTTAGTCCTAGCCCCAGGCCCAGCCCAAGCCCCAGGCCCAGCCCTAGCCCCAGCCGCAGCCCCAGCCCTAGCCCCAGCCGCAGCCCCAGCCCTAGCCCCGGCAGCAGCTGAAGTCCAAGCCCTAGCCCCAACCCCAGCCCCAGCCTCAGTCCCAGCCCTAGCCCCTGATGCTGATCTTATAGAGGCCCTTATGATCCTCCTAGACCTTCCCTGGACAATGTGGTAACTAAGGCGTTGACACTATTTCTAACTAAGGCCCCAGGTCCAGCCCCAGCCGCAGCCCCAGCCCCTGATGCTGATCCTATAGAGGCTTTTATGCTCCTCCTAGGCCTTGCCCTGACACTGTCCTTAAGTAAGGCCTTGACCCTATTCCTAACTAAGGGCCTAGCCCTAAACCTAGCCCCAGCCTCAGCCCCAGCCCTAGACCCATTCCCAGTCCCATCCGAGCCCCAGCCCCAGCCCCAGCCCCAGCCCCAGCCCCAGCCCTAGGCTTACCCTCAGCCCTAGCTCCAGCCCCAGCCCCAGCCCTAGCCCCAGCCCCAGCAACAGCCCTAGCCCTAGCCCCAGCCAGAGCCCCAGCCCCAACCCCAGCCCGATCCCCAGCCTCTGATGCTTATCCTACAAAGGCCCTTATGCTACTCCTAGGCCTTGCCCTGACACTGTCCTTAACTCAGGCCTTGACACTACTAGTAACTCAGGCCGTGATACTGTCCCTAACTAAGGCCCTGACAGTGTCCCTGTCGAAGGGACTGAATGTCCTCCTAACACTGGCCCTGCCATTATACATAAAAAAAGCTCTGACGCTCGTCCTAACCGAGGCACCGACACTGTCCCTCACTAAGGCCCTGACACTACTTCTAACTCATGCCCTGACATTATACCTAACGTAGGCTCTGATGCTAACCCTAACTAAGGCCCTGACGGTAACCCTAACTAAGGCCTTCACACTATTCCTAACTAAGGGCGTAGCCCTAGCCCTAGCCCTAGCCGCAGCCCCAGCCCCAGCCCCCATCCCCACCCCTGAGCCTACAGAGGCCCTTATGGTCCTCCTAGGCATTTCCCTGACACTGTCCTTAACTAAGGCCGTGACACTATTTCTACCTAAGGCCCCAGCCCCAGCGCAGCCCCAGCCCTAGCCCCAGGCCTAGCGCCAGCCCCAGCCACAGCCCCAGCCCCAGCCCCAGCCCCAGCCCCAACCGCAGCCCGAGCCCCAGCCTCAGATGCTTATCCTACAAAGGCCCTTATGCTACTCCTAGGCCTTGCCCTGACACTGTCCTTAAATAAGGCCTTGCCACTACTACTAACTCAGGCCGTGGTACTGTCCCTAACTAAGGCCCTGACAGTGACCCTAACTAAGGGTCTGACTCTCCTCCTAACTCTGGCCCTGCCAGTATACATAAACAAGGCTCTGACACTCGTCCTAATCGAGGGCCTGACACTGTCCCTCACTAAGGCCCTGACACTACTTCTAACTCAGGCCCTGTCATTATACCTAATGTAGGCTCTGATGCTAACCCTAACTAAGGCCCTGACGGTAACCCTAACTAAGGCCTTCACACTATTCCTAACTAAGGGCGTAGCCCTAGCCCTAGCCCTAGCCGCAGCCCCAGCCCAAGCCCCAGCCCCAGCCCCAGCCCCCACCCCCACCCCTACCCCTGATCCTACAGAGGCCCTTATGGTCCTCCTAGGCCTTTCCCTGACACTGTCCTTAACTAAGGCCTTGACACTATTTCTAACTAAGGCCCCAGCCCCAGCGCAGCCCCAGCCCTAGCCCCAGGCCTAGCCCCAGCCCCAGCCCCAGCCCCAGCCCCAGCCCCAGTCCCAGCCCCAACCCCAGCCCGAGCCCCAGCCTCTGATGCTTATCCTACAAAGGCCCTTATGCTACTCCTAGGCCTTGCCATGACACTGTCCTTAAGTAAGGCCTTGACACTACTAGTAACTCAGGCCATGATACTGTCCGTAACTAAGGCCCTGACAGTGTCCCTGTCTAAGGAACTGAACGTCCTCCTAAATCTGGCCCTGCCGTTATACATAAAAAAAGCTCTGACGCTCGTCCTAACCGAGGCCCCGACACTGTCCCTCACTAAGGCCCTAACACTACTTCTAACTCAGCCCCTGTCATTATTACTAACGAAAGCTCGGATGCTAACCCTAACTAAGGCCCTGACAGTGACACTAACTAAGGCCTTGAAACTATTCCTAACTAAGGGCCTAGCCCTAGCCCTAGCCCCAGGCCCAGCCCCAGCCCCAGGCCCAGCCCCAGCCCCAGCCCCAGCCCCAGTCCCAGCCCCAACCCCAGCCCGAGCCCCAGCCTCTGATGCTTATCCTACAAAGGCCCTTATGCTACTCTTAGGCCTTGCCCTGACACTGTCCTTAAGTAAGGCCTTGACAATACTACTAACTCAGGCCGTGGTACTGTCCCTAACTAAGGCCCTGACAGTGACCCTAACTAAGGGTCTGACTCTCCTCCTAACTCTGGCCCTGCCAGTATACATAAACAAGGCTCTGACACTCGTCCTAATCGAGGGCCTGACACTGTCCCTCACTAAGGCCCTGACACTACTTCTAACTCAGGCCCTGTCATTATACCTAATGTAGGCTCTGATGCTAACCCTAACTAAGGCCCTGACGGTAACCCTAACTAAGGCCTTCACACTATTCCTAACTAAGGGCGTAGCCCTAGCCCTAGCCCTAGCCGCAGCCCCAGCCCAAGCCCCAGCCCCAGCCCCAGCCCCCACCCCCACCCCTACCCCTGATCCTACAGAGGCCCTTATGGTCCTCCTAGGCCTTTCCCTGACACTGTCCTTAACTAAGGCCTTGACACTATTTCTAACTAAGGCCCCAGCCCCAGCGCAGCCCCAGCCCTAGCCCCAGGCCTAGCCCCAGCCCCAGCCCCAGCCCCAGCCCCAGCCCCAGTCCCAGCCCCAACCCCAGCCCGAGCCCCAGCCTCTGATGCTTATCCTACAAAGGCCCTTATGCTACTCCTAGGCCTTGCCCTGACACTGTCCTTAAGTAAGGCCTTGACACTACTAGTAACTCAGGCCATGATACTGTCCGTAACTAAGGCCCTGACAGTGTCCCTGTCTAAGGAACTGAACGTCCTCCTAAATCTGGCCCTGCCGTTATACATAAAAAAAGCTCTGACGCTCGTCCTAACCGAGGCCCCGACACTGTCCCTCACTAAGGCCCTAACACTACTTCTAACTCAGCCCCTGTCATTATTACTAACGAAAGCTCGGATGCTAACCCTAACTAAGGCCCTGACATTGACACTAACTAAGGCCTTGAAACTATTCCTAACTAAGGGCCTAGCCCTAGCCCTAGCCCCAGGCCCAGCCCCAGCCCCAGGCCCAGCCCCAGCCCCAGCCCCAGGCCCAGCCCCAGCCCCAGCCCCAGCCCCAGTCGCAGCCCCAACCCCAGCCCGAGCCCCAGCCTCTGATGCTTATCCTACAAAGGCCCTTATGCTACTCTTAGGCCTTGCCCTGACACTGTCCTTAAGTAAGGCCTTGACAATACTACTAACTCAGGCCGTGGTACTGTCCCTAACTAAGGCCCTGACAGTGTCCCTGTCGAAGGGACTGAATGTCCTCCTAACTCTGGCCCTGCCATTATACATAAAGAAGACTCTGACGCTCGTCCTAATCGACGGCCTGACACTGTCCCTCACTAAGGCCCTGACACTACTTCTAACTCAGAGCCACATTATACCTAACGAAGGCTCTGATGCTAACCCTAACTAAGTCCCTGACAGTGAAACTAACTAAGGCATTGACACTATTCTTAACTAAGGGCCTAGCCTTAGTCCTAGCCCCAGGCCCAGCCCAAGCCCCAGGCCCAGCCCTAGCCCCAGCCGCAGCCCCAGCCCTAGCCCCAGCCGCAGCCCCAGCCCTAGCCCCGGCAGCAGCTGAAGTCCAAGCCCTAGCCCCAACCCCAGCCCCAGCCTCAGTCCCAGCCCTAGCCCCTGATGCTGATCTTATAGAGGCCCTTATGATCCTCCTAGACCTTCCCTGGACAATGTGGTAACTAAGGCGTTGACACTATTTCTAACTAAGGCCCCAGGTCCAGCCCCAGCCGCAGCCCCAGCCCCTGATGCTGATCCTATAGAGGCTTTTATGCTCCTCCTAGGCCTTGCCCTGACACTGTCCTTAAGTAAGGCCTTGACCCTATTCCTAACTAAGGGCCTAGCCCTAAACCTAGCCCCAGCCTCAGCCCCAGCCCTAGACCCATTCCCAGTCCCATCCCAGCCCCAGCCCCAGCCCCAGCCCCAGCCCCAGCCCCAGCCCTAGGCTTACCCTCAGCCCTAGCTCCAGCCCCAGCCCCAGCCCTAGCCCCAGCCCCAGCAACAGCCCTAGCCCTAGCCCCAGCCAGAGCCCCAGCCCCAACCCCAGCCCGATCCCCAGCCTCTGATGCTTATCCTACAAAGGCCCTTATGCTACTCCTAGGCCTTGCCCTGACACTGTCCTTAACTCAGGCCTTGACACTACTAGTAACTCAGGCCGTGATACTGTCCCTAACTAAGGCCCTGACAGTGTCCCTGTCGAAGGGACTGAATGTCCTCCTAACACTGGCCCTGCCATTATACATAAAAAAAGCTCTGACGCTCGTCCTAACCGAGGCACCGACACTGTCCCTCACTAAGGCCCTGACACTACTTCTAACTCATGCCCTGACATTATACCTAACGTAGGCTCTGATGCTAACCCTAACTAAGGCCCTGACGGTAACCCTAACTAAGGCCTTCACACTATTCCTAACTAAGGGCGTAGCCCTAGCCCTAGCCCTAGCCGCAGCCCCAGCCCCAGCCCCCATCCCCACCCCTGAGCCTACAGAGGCCCTTATGGTCCTCCTAGGCATTTCCCTGACACTGTCCTTAACTAAGGCCGTGACACTATTTCTACCTAAGGCCCCAGCCCCAGCGCAGCCCCAGCCCTAGCCCCAGGCCTAGCGCCAGCCCCAGCCACAGCCCCAGCCCCAGCCCCAGCCCCAGCCCCAACCGCAGCCCGAGCCCCAGCCTCAGATGCTTATCCTACAAAGGCCCTTATGCTACTCCTAGGCCTTGCCCTGACACTGTCCTTAAATAAGGCCTTGCCACTACTACTAACTCAGGCCGTGGTACTGTCCCTAACTAAGGCCCTGACAGTGACCCTAACTAAGGGTCTGACTCTCCTCCTAACTCTGGCCCTGCCAGTATACATAAACAAGGCTCTGACACTCGTCCTAATCGAGGGCCTGACACTGTCCCTCACTAAGGCCCTGACACTACTTCTAACTCAGGCCCTGTCATTATACCTAATGTAGGCTCTGATGCTAACCCTAAGTAAGGCCCTGACGGTAACCCTAACTAAGGCCTTCACACTATTCCTAACTAAGGGCGTAGCCCTAGCCCTAGCCCTAGCCGCAGCCCCAGCCCAAGCCCCAGCCCCAGCCCCAGCCCCCACCCCCACCCCTACCCCTGATCCTACAGAGGCCCTTATGGTCCTCCTAGGCCTTTCCCTGACACTGTCCTTAACTAAGGCCTTGACACTATTTCTAACTAAGGCCCCAGCCCCAGCGCAGCCCCAGCCCTAGCCCCAGGCCTAGCCCCAGCCCCAGCCCCAGCCCCAGCCCCAGCCCCAGTCCCAGCCCCAACCCCAGCCCGAGCCCCAGCCTCTGATGCTTATCCTACAAAGGCCCTTATGCTACTCCTAGGCCTTGCCATGACACTGTCCTTAAGTAAGGCCTTGACACTACTAGTAACTCAGGCCATGATACTGTCCGTAACTAAGGCCCTGACAGTGTCCCTGTCTAAGGAACTGAACGTCCTCCTAAATCTGGCCCTGCCGTTATACATAAAAAAAGCTCTGACGCTCGTCCTAACCGAGGCCCCGACACTGTCCCTCACTAAGGCCCTAACACTACTTCTAACTCAGCCCCTGTCATTATTACTAACGAAAGCTCTGATGCTAACCCTAACTAAGGCCCTGACAGTGACACTAACTAAGGCCTTGAAACTATTCCTAACTAAGGGCCTAGCCCTAGCCCTAGCCCCAGGCCCAGCCCCAGCCCCAGGCCCAGCCCCAGCCCCAGCCCCAGCCCCAGTCGCAGCCCCAACCCCAGCCCGAGCCCCAGCCTCTGATGCTTATCCTACAAAGGCCCTTATGCTACTCTTAGGCCTTGCCCTGACACTGTCCTTAAGTAAGGTCTTGACAATACTACTAACTCAGGCCGTGGTACTGTCCCTAACTAAGGCCCTGACAGTGTCCCTGTCGAAGGGACTGAATGTCCTCCTAACTCTGGCCCTGCCATTATACATAAAGAAGACTCTGACGCTCGTCCTAATCGACGGCCTGACACTGTCCCTCACTAAGGGCCTGACACTACTTCTAACTCAGAGCCACATTATACCTAACGAAGGCTCTGATGCTAACCCTAACTAAGTCCCTGACAGTGAAACTAACTAAGGCATTGACACTATTCTTAACTAAGGGCCTAGCCTTAGTCCTAGCCCCAGGCCCAGCCCAAGCCCCAGGCCCAGCCCTAGCCCCAGCCGCAGCCCCAGCCCTAGCCCCAGCCGCAGCCCCAGCCCTAGCCCCGGCAGCAGCTGAAGTCCAAGCCCTAGCCCCAACCCCAGCCCCAGCCTCAGTCCCAGCCCTAGCCCCTGATGCTGATCTTATAGAGGCCCTTATGATCCTCCTAGACCTTCCCTGGACAATGTGGTAACTAAGGCGTTGACACTATTTCTAACTAAGGCCCCAGGTCCAGCCCCAGCCGCAGCCCCAGCCCCTGATGATGATCCTATAGAGGCTTTTATGCTCCTCCTAGGCCTTGCCCTGACACTGTCCTTAAGTAAGGCCTTGACCCTATTCCTAACTAAGGGCCTAGCCCTAAACCTAGCCCCAGCCCCAGCCCCAGCCCTAGACCCATTCCCAGTCCCATCCCAGCCCCAGCCCCAGCCCCAGCCCCAGCCCCAGCCCTAGGCTTACCCTCAGCCCTAGCTCCAGCCCCAGCCCCAGCCCTAGCCCCAGCCCCAGCAACAGCCCTAGCCCTAGCCCCAGCCAGAGCCCCAGCCCCAACCCCAGCCCGATCCCCAGCCTCTGATGCTTATCCTACAAAGGCCCTTATGCTACTCCTAGGCCTTGCCCTGACACTGTCCTTAACTCAGGCCTTGACACTACTAGTAACTCAGGCCGTGATACTGTCCCTAACTAAGGCCCTGACAGTGTCCCTGTCGAAGGGACTGAATGTCCTCCTAACACTGGCCCTGCCATTATACATAAAAAAAGCTCTGACGCTCGTCCTAACCGAGGCACCGACACTGTCCCTCACTAAGGCCCTGACACTACTTCTAACTCATGCCCTGACATTATACCTAACGTAGGCTCTGATGCTAACCCTAACTAAGGCCCTGACGGTGACCCTAACTAAGGCCTTCACACTATTCCTGACTAAAGGCGTTGCCCTAGCCCAGGCCATAGCCGCAGCCCGAACCCCAGCCCCAGCCCCCACCCCTGATCCTACAGAGGCCCTTATGGTCCTCCTAGGCCTTTCCCTGACACTGTCCTTAACTAAGGCCTTGACACTATTTCTAACTAAGGCCCCAGCCCCAGCGCCGCCCCAGGCCCCGGCCCAGCCCCAGCCCTAGCCCCAGGCCTAGCCCCAGCCCCAGCCCCAGCCCCAGCCCCAGCCCCAGCCCCAACCCCAGCCCGATCCCCAGCCTCTGATGCTTATCCTACAAAGGCCCTTATGCTACTCCTAGGCCTTGCCCTGACACTGTCCTTAAATAAGGCCTTGCCACTACTACTAATTCAGGCCGTGGTACTGTCCCTAACTAAGGCCCTGACAGTGTCTCTAACTAAGGGTCTGACTCTCCTCCTAACTCTGGCCCTGCCATTATACATAAAGAAGGCTCTGACACTCGTCCTAATCGAGGGCTTGACACTGTCCCTCACTAAGGCCCTGACACTACTTCTAACTCAGGCCCTGTCATTATACCTAACGTAGGCTCTGATGCTAACCCTAACTTAGGCCCTGACGGTGACCCTAACTAAGGCCTTCACACTATTCCTAACTAAGGGCGTAGCCCTAGCCCTAGCCCTAGGCGCAGCCCCAGCCCCAGCCCCAGCCCCCACCCCTGATCCTACAGAGGCCCTTATGGTCCTCCTAGGCCTTTCCCTGACACTGTCCTTAACTAAGGCCTTGACACTATTTCTAACTAAGGCCCCAGCCCCAGCGCAGCCCCAGCCCTAGCCCCAGGCCTAGCCCCAGCCCCAGCCGCAGCCCCAGCCCCAGCCCCAGCCCCAGTCCCAGCCCCAACCCCAGCCCGAGCCCCAGCCTCTGATGCTTATCCTACAAAGGCCCTTATGCTACTCCTAGGCCTTTCCCTGACACTGTCCTTAAATAAGGCCTTGCCACTACTACTAACTCAGGCCGTGGTACTGTCCCTAACTAAGGCCCTGACAGTGACCCTAACTAAGGGTCTGACTCTCCTCCTAACTCTGGCCCTGCCAGTATACATAAACAAGGCTCTGACACTCGTCCTAATCGAGGGCCTGACACTGTCCCTCACTAAGGCCCTGACACTACTTCTAACTCAGGCCCTGTCATTATACCTAATGTAGGCTCTGATGCTAACCCTAAGTAAGGCCCTGACGGTAACCCTAACTAAGGCCTTCACACTATTCCTAACTAAGGGCGTAGCCCTAGCCCTAGCCCTAGCCGCAGCCCCAGCCCAAGCCCCAGCCCCAGCCCCAGCCCCCACCCCCACCCCTACCCCTGATCCTACAGAGGCCCTTATGGTCCTCCTAGGCCTTTCCCTGACACTGTCCTTAACTAAGGCCTTGACACTATTTCTAACTAAGGCCCCAGCCCCAGCGCAGCCCCAGCCCTAGCCCCAGGCCTAGCCCCAGCCCCAGCCCCAGCCCCAGCCCCAGCCCCAGTCCCAGCCCCAACCCCAGCCCGAGCCCCAGCCTCTGATGCTTATCCTACAAAGGCCCTTATGCTACTCCTAGGCCTTGCCATGACACTGTCCTTAAGTAAGGCCTTGACACTACTAGTAACTCAGGCCATGATACTGTCCGTAACTAAGGCCCTGACAGTGTCCCTGTCTAAGGAACTGAACGTCCTCCTAAATCTGGCCCTGCCGTTATACATAAAAAAAGCTCTGACGCTCGTCCTAACCGAGGCCCCGACACTGTCCCTCACTAAGGCCCTAACACTACTTCTAACTCAGCCCCTGTCATTATTACTAACGAAAGCTCTGATGCTAACCCTAACTAAGGCCCTGACAGTGACACTAACTAAGGCCTGGAAACTATTCCTAACTAAGGGCCTAGGCCTAGCCCTAGCCCCAGGCCCAGCCCCAGCCCCAGGCCCAGCCCCAGCCCCAGCCCCAGCCCCAGTCCCAGCCCCAACCCCAGCCCGAGCCCCAGCCTCTGCTGCTTATCCTACAAAGGCCCTTATGCTACTCTTAGGCCTTGCCCTGACACTGTCCTTAAGTAAGGCCTTGACAATACTACTAACTCAGGCCGTGGTACTGTCCCTAACTAAGGCCCTGACAGTGTCCCTGTCGAAGGGACTGAATGTCCTCCTAACTCTGGCCCTGCCATTATACATAAAGAAGACTCTGACGCTCGTCCTAATCGACGGCCTGACACTGTCCCTCACTAAGGCCCTGACACTACTTCTAACTCAGAGCCACATTATACCTAACGAAGGCTCTGATGCTAACCCTAACTAAGTCCCTGACAGTGAAACTAACTAAGGCATTGACACTATTCTTAACTAAGGGCCTAGCCTTAGTCCTAGCCCCAGGCCCAGCCCAAGCCCCAGGCCCAGCCCTAGCCCCAGCCGCAGCCCCAGCCCTAGCCCCAGCCGCAGCCCCAGCCCTAGCCCCGGCAGCAGCTGAAGTCCAAGCCCTAGCCCCAACCCCAGCCCCAGCCTCAGTCCCAGCCCTAGCCCCTGATGCTGATCTTATAGAGGCCCTTATGATCCTCCTAGACCTTCCCTGGACAATGTGGTAACTAAGGCGTTGACACTATTTCTAACTAAGGCCCCAGGTCCAGCCTCAGCCGCAGCCCCAGCCCCTGATGCTGATCCTATAGAGGCTTTTATGCTCCTCCTAGGCCTTGCCCTGACACTGTCCTTAAGTAAGGCCTTGACCCTATTCCTAACTAAGGGCCTAGCCCTAAACCTAGCCCCAGCCCCAGCCCCAGCCCCAGCCCTAGACCCATTCCCAGTCCCATCCCAGCCTCAGCCCCCGACCCAGCCCCAGCCCCAGCCCTAGGCTTACCCTCAGCCCTAGCTCCAGCCCCAGCCCCAGCCCTAGCCCCAGCCCCAGCAACAGCCCTAGCCCTAGCCCCAGCCAGAGCCCCAGCCCCAACCCCAGCCCGATCCCCAGCCTCTGATGCTTATCCTACAAAGGCCCTTATGCTACTCCTAGGCCTTGCCCTGACACTGTCCTTAACTCAGGCCTTGACACTACTAGTAACTCAGGCCGTGATACTGTCCCTAACTAAGGCCCTGACAGTGTCCCTGTCGAAGGGACTGAATGTCCTCCTAACACTGGCCCTGCCATTATACATAAAAAAAGCTCTGACGCTCGTCCTAACCGAGGCACCGACACTGTCCCTCACTAAGGCCCTGACACTACTTCTAACTCATGCCCTGACATTATACCTAACGTAGGCTCTGATGCTAACCCTAACTAAGGCCCTGACGGTGACCCTAACTAAGGCCTTCACACTATTCCTGACTAAAGGCGTTGCCCTAGCCCAGGCCATAGCCGCAGCCCGAACCCCAGCCCCAGCCCCCACCCCTGATCCTACAGAGGCCCTTATGGTCCTCCTAGGCCTTTCCCTGACACTGTCCTTAACTAAGGCCTTGACACTATTTCTAACTAAGGCCCCAGCCCCAGCGCCGCCCCAGGCCCCGGCCCAGCCCCAGCCCTAGCCCCAGGCCTAGCCCCAGCCCCAGCCCCAGCCCCAGCCCCAGCCCCAGCCCCAACCCCAGCCCGATCCCCAGCCTCTGATGCTTATCCTACAAAGGCCCTTATGCTACTCCTAGGCCTTGCCCTGACACTGTCCTTAAATAAGGCCTTGCCACTACTACTAATTCAGGCCGTGGTACTGTCCCTAACTAAGGCCCTGACAGTGTCTCTAACTAAGGGTCTGACTCTCCTCCTAACTCTGGCCCTGCCATTATACATAAAGAAGGCTCTGACACTCGTCCTAATCGAGGGCTTGACACTGTCCCTCACTAAGGCCCTGACACTACTTCTAACTCAGGCCCTGTCATTATACCTAACGTAGGCTCTGATGCTAACCCTAACTTAGGCCCTGACGGTGACCCTAACTAAGGCCTTCACACTATTCCTAACTAAGGGCGTAGCCCTAGCCCTAGCCCTAGGCGCAGCCCCAGCCCCAGCCCCAGCCCCCACCCCTGATCCTACAGAGGCCCTTATGGTCCTCCTAGGCCTTTCCCTGACACTGTCCTTAACTAAGGCCTTGACACTATTTCTAACTAAGGCCCCAGCCCCAGCGCCGCCCAAGGCCCCGGCCCAGCCCCAGCCCTAGCCCCAGGCCTAGCCCCAGCCCCAGCCCCAGCCCCAGCCCCAGCCCCAGCCCCAGCCCCAGCCCCAACCCCAGCCCGATCCCCAGCCTCTGATGCTTATCCTACAAAGGCCCTTATGCTACTCCTAGGCCTTGCCCTGACACTGTCCTTAAATAAGGCCTTGCCACTACTACTAATTCAGGCCGTGGTACTGTCCCTAACTAAGGCCCTGACAGTGTCTCTAACTAAGGGTCTGACTCTCCTCCTAACTCTGGCCCTGCCATTATACATAAAGAAGGCTCTGACACTCGTCCTAATCGAGGGCTTGACACTGTCCCTCACTAAGGCCCTGACACTACTTCTAACTCAGGCCCTGTCATTATACCTAACGTAGGCTCTGATGCTAACCCTAACTTAGGCCCTGACGGTGACCCTAACTAAGGCCTTCACACTATTCCTAACTAAGGGCGTAGCCCTAGCCCTAGCCCTAGGTGCAGCCCCAGCCCCAGCCCCCACCCCTGATCCTACAGAGGCCCTTATGGTCCTCCTAGGCCTTTCCCTGACACTGTCCTTAACTAAGGCCTTGACACTATTTCTAACTAAGGCCCCAGCCCCAGCGCAGCCCCAGCCCTAGCCCCAGGCCTAGCCCCAGCCCCAGCCCCAGCCCCAGCCCCAGCCCCAGTCCCAGCCCCAACCCCAGCCCGAGCCCCAGCCTCTGATGCTTATCCTACAAAGGCCCTTATGCTACTCCTAGGCCTTGCCATGACACTGTCCTTAAGTAAGGCCTTGACACTACTAGTAACTCAGGCCATGATACTGTCCGTAACTAAGGCCCTGACAGTGTCCCTGTCTAAGGAACTGAACGTCCTCCTAAATCTGGCCCTGCCGTTATACATAAAAAAAGCTCTGACGCTCGTCCTAACCGAGGCCCCGACACTGTCCCTCACTAAGGCCCTAACACTACTTCTAACTCAGCCCCTGTCATTATTACTAACGAAAGCTCGGATGCTAACCCTAACTAAGGCCCTGACAGTGACACTAACTAAGGCCTTGAAACTATTCCTAACTAAGGGCCTAGCCCTAGCCCTAGCCCCAGGCCCAGCCCCAGCCCCAGGCCCAGCCCCAGCCCCAGCCCCAGCCCCAGTCCCAGCCCCAACCCCAGCCCGAGCCCCAGCCTCTGATGCTTATCCTACAAAGGCCCTTATGCTACTCTTAGGCCTTGCCCTGACACTGTCCTTAAGTAAGGCCTTGACAATACTACTAACTCAGGCCGTGGTACTGTCCCTAACTAAGGCCCTGACAGTGTCCCTGTCGAAGGGACTGAATGTCCTCCTAACTCTGGCCCTGCCATTATACATAAAGAAGACTCTGACGCTCGTCCTAATCGACGGCCTGACACTGTCCCTCACTAAGGCCCTGACACTACTTCTAACTCAGAGCCACATTATACCTAACGAAGGCTCTGATGCTAACCCTAACTAAGTCCCTGACAGTGAAACTAACTAAGGCATTGACACTATTCTTAACTAAGGGCCTAGCCTTAGTCCTAGCCCCAGGCCCAGCCCAAGCCCCAGGCCCAGCCCTAGCCCCAGCCGCAGCCCCAGCCCTAGCCCCAGCCGCAGCCCCAGCCCTAGCCCCGGCAGCAGCTGAAGTCCAAGCCCTAGCCCCAACCCCAGCCCCAGCCTCAGTCCCAGCCCTAGCCCCTGATGCTGATCTTATAGAGGCCCTTATGATCCTCCTAGACCTTCCCTGGACAATGTGGTAACTAAGGCGTTGACACTATTTCTAACTAAGGCCCCAGGTCCAGCCCCAGCCGCAGCCCCAGCCCCTGATGCTGATCCTATAGAGGCTTTTATGCTCCTCCTAGGCCTTGCCCTGACACTGTCCTTAAGTAAGGCCTTGACCCTATTCCTAACTAAGGGCCTAGCCCTAAACCTAGCCCCAGCCCCAGCCCCAGCCCTAGACCCATTCCCAGTCCCATCCGAGCCCCAGCCCCAGCCCCAGCCCCAGCCCCAGCCCCAGCCCTAGGCTTACCCTCAGCCCTAGCTCCAGCCCCAGCCCCAGCCCTAGCCCCAGCCCCAGCAACAGCCCTAGCCCTAGCCCCAGCCAGAGCCCCAGCCCCAACCCCAGCCCGATCCCCAGCCTCTGATGCTTATCCTACAAAGGCCCTTATGCTACTCCTAGGCCTTGCCCTGACACTGTCCTTAACTCAGGCCTTGACACTACTAGTAACTCAGGCCGTGATACTGTCCCTAACTAAGGCCCTGACAGTGTCCCTGTCGAAGGGACTGAATGTCCTCCTAACACTGGCCCTGCCATTATACATAAAAAAAGCTCTGACGCTCGTCCTAACCGAGGCACCGACACTGTCCCTCACTAAGGCCCTGACACTACTTCTAACTCATGCCCTGACATTATACCTAACGTAGGCTCTGATGCTAACCCTAACTAAGGCCCTGACGGTGACCCTAACTAAGGCCTTCACACTATTCCTGACTAAAGGCGTTGCCCTAGCCCAGGCCATAGCCGCAGCCCGAACCCCAGCCCCAGCCCCCACCCCTGATCCTACAGAGGCCCTTATGGTCCTCCTAGGCCTTTCCCTGACACTGTCCTTAACTAAGGCCTTGACACTATTTCTAACTAAGGCCCCAGCCCCAGCGCCGCCCCAGGCCCCGGCCCAGCCCCAGCCCTAGCCCCAGGCCTAGCCCCAGCCCCAGCCCCAGCCCCAGCCCCAGCCCCAGCCCCAACCCCAGCCCGATCCCCAGCCTCTGATGCTTATCCTACAAAGGCCCTTATGCTACTCCTAGGCCTTGCCCTGACACTGTCCTTAAATAAGGCCTTGCCACTACTACTAATTCAGGCCGTGGTACTGTCCCTAACTAAGGCCCTGACAGTGTCTCTAACTAAGGGTCTGACTCTCCTCCTAACTCTGGCCCTGCCATTATACATAAAGAAGGCTCTGACACTCGTCCTAATCGAGGGCTTGACACTGTCCCTCACTAAGGCCCTGACACTACTTCTAACTCAGGCCCTGTCATTATACCTAACGTAGGCTCTGATGCTAACCCTAACTTAGGCCCTGACGGTGACCCTAACTAAGGCCTTCACACTATTCCTAACTAAGGGCGTAGCCCTAGCCCTAGCCCTAGCCGCAGCCCCAGCCCCCACCCCCACCCCTACCCCTGATCCTACAGAGGCCCTTATGGTCCTCCTAGGCCTTTCCCTGACACTGTCCTTAACTAAGGCCTTGACACTATTTCTAACTAAGGCCCCAGCCCCAGCGCAGCCCCAGCCCTAGCCCCAGGCCTAGCCCCAGCCCCAGCCCCAGTCCCAGCCCCAGCCCCAGTCCCAGTCCCAGCCCCAACCCCAGCCCGAGCCCCAGCCTCTGATGCTTATCCTACAAAGGCCCTTATGCTACTCCTAGGCCTTGCCATGACACTGTCCTTAAGTAAGGCCTTGACACTACTAGTAACTCAGGCCATGATACTGTCCGTAACTAAGGCCCTGACAGTGTCCCTGTCTAAGGAACTGAACGTCCTCCTAAATCTGGCCCTGCCGTTATACATAAAAAAAGCTCTGACGCTCGTCCTAACCGAGGCCCCGACACTGTCCCTCACTAAGGCCCTAACACTACTTCTAACTCAGCCCCTGTCATTATTACTAACGAAAGCTCGGATGCTAACCCTAACTAAGGCCCTGACAGTGACACTAACTAAGGCCTTGAAACTATTCCTAACTAAGGGCCTAGCCCTAGCCCTAGCCCCAGGCCCAGCCCCAGCCCCAGGCCCAGCCCCAGCCCCAGCCCCAGGCCCAGCCCCAGCCCCAGCCCCAGCACCAGTCGCAGCCCCAACCCCAGCCCGAGCCCCAGCCTCTGATGCTTATCCTACAAAGGCCCTTATGCTACTCTTAGGCCTTGCCCTGACACTGTCCTTAAGTAAGGTCTTGACAATACTACTAACTCAGGCCGTGGTACTGTCCTAACTAAGGCCCTGACAGTGTCCCTGTCGAAGGGACTGAATGTCCTCCTAACTCTGGCCCTGCCATTATACATAAAGAAGACTCTGACGCTCGTCCTAATCGACGGCCTGACACTGTCCCTCACTAAGGCCCTGACACTACTTCTAACTCAGAGCCACATTATACCTAACGAAGGCTCTGATGCTAACCCTAACTAAGTCCCTGACAGTGAAACTAACTAAGGCATTGACACTATTCTTAACTAAGGGCCTAGCCTTAGTCCTAGCCCCAGGCCCAGCCCAAGCCCCAGGCCCAGCCCTAGCCCCAGCCGCAGCCCCAGCCCTAGCCCCAGCCGCAGCCCCAGCCCTAGCCCCGGCAGCAGCTGAAGTCCAAGCCCTAGCCCCAACCCCAGCCCCAGCCTCAGTCCCAGCCCTAGCCCCTGATGCTGATCTTATAGAGGCCCTTATGATCCTCCTAGACCTTCCCTGGACAATGTGGTAACTAAGGCGTTGACACTATTTCTAACTAAGGCCCCAGGTCCAGCCCCAGCCGCAGCCCCAGCCCCTGATGCTGATCCTATAGAGGCTTTTATGCTCCTCCTAGGCCTTGCCCTGACACTGTCCTTAAGTAAGGCCTTGACCCTATTCCTAACTAAGGGCCTAGCCCTAAACCTAGCCCCAGCCCCAGCCCCAGCCCTAGACCCATTCCCAGTCCCATCCCAGCCCCAGCCCCAGCCCCAGCCCCAGCCCCAGCCCTAGGCTTACCCTCAGCCCTAGCTCCAGCCCCAGCCCCAGCCCTAGCCCCAGCCCCAGCAACAGCCCTAGCCCTAGCCCCAGCCAGAGCCCCAGCCCCAACCCCAGCCCGATCCCCAGCCTCTGATGCTTATCCTACAAAGGCCCTTATGCTACTCCTAGGCCTTGCCCTGACACTGTCCTTAACTCAGGCCTTGACACTACTAGTAACTCAGGCCGTGATACTGTCCCTAACTAAGGCCCTGACAGTGTCCCTGTCGAAGGGACTGAATGTCCTCCTAACACTGGCCCTGCCATTATACATAAAAAAAGCTCTGACGCTCGTCCTAACCGAGGCACCGACACTGTCCCTCACTAAGGCCCTGACACTACTTCTAACTCATGCCCTGACATTATACCTAACGTAGGCTCTGATGCTAACCCTAACTAAGGCCCTGACGGTGACCCTAACTAAGGCCTTCACACTATTCCTGACTAAAGGCGTTGCCCTAGCCCAGGCCATAGCCGCAGCCCGAACCCCAGCCCCAGCCCCCACCCCTGATCCTACAGAGGCCCTTATGGTCCTCCTAGGCCTTTCCCTGACACTGTCCTTAACTAAGGCCTTGACACTATTTCTAACTAAGGCCCCAGCCCCAGCGCCGCCCCAGGCCCCGGCCCAGCCCCAGCCCTAGCCCCAGGCCTAGCCCCAGCCCCAGCCCCAGCCCCAGCCCCAGCCCCAGCCCCAACCCCAGCCCGATCCCCAGCCTCTGATGCTTATCCTACAAAGGCCCTTATGCTACTCCTAGGCCTTGCCCTGACACTGTCCTTAAATAAGGCCTTGCCACTACTACTAATTCAGGCCGTGGTACTGTCCCTAACTAAGGCCCTGACAGTGTCTCTAACTAAGGGTCTGACTCTCCTCCTAACTCTGGCCCTGCCATTATACATAAAGAAGGCTCTGACACTCGTCCTAATCGAGGGCTTGACACTGTCCCTCACTAAGGCCCTGACACTACTTCTAACTCAGGCCCTGTCATTATACCTAACGTAGGCTCTGATGCTAACCCTAACTAAGGCCCTGACGGTAACCCTAACTAAGGCCTTCACACTATTCCTAACTAAGGGCGTAGCCCTAGCCCTAGCCCTAGCCGCAGCCCCAGCCCCAGCCCCCATCCCCACCCCTGAGCCTACAGAGGCCCTTATGGTCCTCCTAGGCATTTCCCTGACACTGTCCTTAACTAAGGCCGTGACACTATTTCTACCTAAGGCCCCAGCCCCAGCGCAGCCCCAGCCCTAGCCCCAGGCCTAGCGCCAGCCCCAGCCACAGCCCCAGCCCCAGCCCCAGCCCCAGCCCCAACCGCAGCCCGAGCCCCAGCCTCAGATGCTTATCCTACAAAGGCCCTTATGCTACTCCTAGGCCTTGCCCTGACACTGTCCTTAAATAAGGCCTTGCCACTACTACTAACTCAGGCCGTGGTACTGTCCCTAACTAAGGCCCTGACAGTGACCCTAACTAAGGGTCTGACTCTCCTCCTAACTCTGGCCCTGCCAGTATACATAAACAAGGCTCTGACACTCGTCCTAATCGAGGGCCTGACACTGTCCCTCACTAAGGCCCTGACACTACTTCTAACTCAGGCCCTGTCATTATACCTAACGTAGGCTCTGATGCTAACCCTAACTTAGGCCCTGACGGTGACCCTAACTAAGGCCTTCACACTATTCCTAACTAAGGGCGTAGCCCTAGCCCTAGCCCTAGCCCTAGGCGCAGCCCCAGCCCCAGCCCCAGCCCCCACCCCTGATCCTACAGAGGCCCTTATGGTCCTCCTAGGCCTTTCCCTGACACTGTCCTTAACTAAGGCCTTGACACTATTTCTAACTAAGGCCCCAGACCCAGCGCAGCCCCAGCCCTAGCCCCAGGCCTAGCCCCAGCCCCAGCCGCAGCCCCAGCCCCAGCCCCAGCCCCAGTCCCAGCCCCAACCCCAGCCCGAGCCCCAGCCTCTGATGCTTATCCTACAAAGGCCCTTATGCTACTCCTAGGCCTTTCCCTGACACTGTCCTTAAATAAGGCCTTGCCACTACTACTAACTCAGGCCGTGGTACTGTCCCTAACTAAGGCCCTGACAGTGACCCTAACTAAGGGTCTGACTCTCCTCCTAACTCTGGCCCTGCCAGTATACATAAACAAGGCTCTGACACTCGTCCTAATCGAGGGCCTGACACTGTCCCTCACTAAGGCCCTGACACTACTTCTAACTCAGGCCCTGTCATTATACCTAATGTAGGCTCTGATGCTAACCCTAACTAAGGCCCTGACGGTAACCCTAACTAAGGCCTTCACACTATTCCTAACTAAGGGCGTAGCCCTAGCCCTAGCCCTAGCCGCAGCCCCAGCCCCCACCCCCACCCCTACCCCTGATCCTACAGAGGCCCTTATGGTCCTCCTAGGCCTTTCCCTGACACTGTCCTTAACTAAGGCCTTGACACTATTTCTAACTAAGGCCCCAGCCCCAGCGCAGCCCCAGCCCTAGCCCCAGGCCTAGCCCCAGCCCCAGCCCCAGCCCCAGCCCCAGTCCCAGCCCCAACCCCAGCCCGAGCCCCAGCCTCTGATGCTTATCCTACAAAGGCCCTTATGCTACTCCTAGGCCTTGCCCTGACACTGTCCTTAAGTAAGGCCTTGACACTACTAGTAACTCAGGCCATGATACTGTCCGTAACTAAGGCCCTGACAGTGTCCCTGTCTAAGGAACTGAACGTCCTCCTAAATCTGGCCCTGCCGTTATACATAAAAAAAGCTCTGACGCTCGTCCTAACCGAGGCCCCGACACTGTCCCTCACTAAGGCCCTAACACTACTTCTAACTCAGCCCCTGTCATTATTACTAACGAAAGCTCGGATGCTAACCCTAACTAAGGCCCTGACAGTGACACTAACTAAGGCCTTGAAACTATTCCTAACTAAGGGCCTAGCCCTAGCCCTAGCCCCAGGCCCAGCCCCAGCCCCAGGCCCAGCCCCAGCCCCAGCCCCAGGCCCAGCCCCAGCCCCAGCCCCAGCCCCAGTCGCAGCCCCAACCCCAGCCCGAGCCCCAGCCTCTGATGCTTATCCTACAAAGGCCCTTATGCTACTCTTAGGCCTTGCCCTGACACTGTCCTTAAGTAAGGCCTTGACAATACTACTAACTCAGGCCGTGGTACTGTCCCTAACTAAGGCCCTGACAGTGTCCCTGTCGAAGGGACTGAATGTCCTCCTAACTCTGGCCCTGCCATTATACATAAAGAAGACTCTGACGCTCGTCCTAATCGACGGCCTGACACTGTCCCTCACTAAGGCCCTGACACTACTTCTAACTCAGAGCCACATTATACCTAACGAAGGCTCTGATGCTAACCCTAACTAAGTCCCTGACAGTGAAACTAACTAAGGCATTGACACTATTCTTAACTAAGGGCCTAGCCTTAGTCCTAGCCCCAGGCCCAGCCCAAGCCCCAGGCCCAGCCCTAGCCCCAGCCGCAGCCCCAGCCCTAGCCCCAGCCGCAGCCCCAGCCCTAGCCCCGGCAGCAGCTGAAGTCCAAGCCCTAGCCCCAACCCCAGCCCCAGCCTCAGTCCCAGCCCTAGCCCCTGATGCTGATCTTATAGAGGCCCTTATGATCCTCCTAGACCTTCCCTGGACAATGTGGTAACTAAGGCGTTGACACTATTTCTAACTAAGGCCCCAGGTCCAGCCCCAGCCGCAGCCCCAGCCCCTGATGCTGATCCTATAGAGGCTTTTATGCTCCTCCTAGGCCTTGCCCTGACACTGTCCTTAAGTAAGGCCTTGACCCTATTCCTAACTAAGGGCCTAGCCCTAAACCTAGCCCCAGCCCCAGCCCCAGCCCTAGACCCATTCCCAGTCCCATCCCAGCCCCAGCCCCAGCCCCAGCCCCAGCCCCAGCCCTAGGCTTACCCTCAGCCCTAGCTCCAGCCCCAGCCCCAGCCCTAGCCCCAGCCCCAGCAACAGCCCTAGCCCTAGCCCCAGCCAGAGCCCCAGCCCCAACCCCAGCCCGATCCCCAGCCTCTGATGCTTATCCTACAAAGGCCCTTATGCTACTCCTAGGCCTTGCCCTGACACTGTCCTTAACTCAGGCCTTGACACTACTAGTAACTCAGGCCGTGATACTGTCCCTAACTAAGGCCCTGACAGTGTCCCTGTCGAAGGGACTGAATGTCCTCCTAACACTGGCCCTGCCATTGTACATAAAAAAAGCTCTGACGCTCGTCCTAACCGAGGCACCGACACTGTCCCTCACTAAGGCCCTGACACTACTTCTAACTCATGCCCTGACATTATACCTAACGTAGGCTCTGATGCTAACCCTAACTAAGGCCCTGACGGTGACCCTAACTAAGGCCTTCACACTATTCCTGACTAAAGGCGTTGCCCTAGCCCAGGCCATAGCCGCAGCCCGAACCCCAGCCCCAGCCCCCACCCCTGATCCTACAGAGGCCCTTATGGTCCTCCTAGGCCTTTCCCTGACACTGTCCTTAACTAAGGCCTTGACACTATTTCTAACTAAGGCCCCAGCCCCAGCGCCGCCCCAGGCCCCGGCCCAGCCCCAGCCCTAGCCCCAGGCCTAGCCCCAGCCCCAGCCCCAGCCCCAGCCCCAGCCCCAGCCCCAACCCCAGCCCGATCCCCAGCCTCTGATGCTTATCCTACAAAGGCCCTTATGCTACTCCTAGGCCTTGCCCTGACACTGTCCTTAAATAAGGCCTTGCCACTACTACTAATTCAGGCCGTGGTACTGTCCCTAACTAAGGCCCTGACAGTGTCTCTAACTAAGGGTCTGACTCTCCTCCTAACTCTGGCCCTGCCATTATACATAAAGAAGGCTCTGACACTCGTCCTAATCGAGGGCTTGACACTGTCCCTCACTAAGGCCCTGACACTACTTCTAACTCAGGCCCTGTCATTATACCTAACGTAGGCTCTGATGCTAACCCTAACTAAGGCCCTGACGGTAACCCTAACTAAGGCCTTCACACTATTCCTAACTAAGGGCGTAGCCCTAGCCCTAGCCCTAGCCGCAGCCCCAGCCCCAGCCCCCATCCCCACCCCTGAGCCTACAGAGGCCCTTATGGTCCTCCTAGGCATTTCCCTGACACTGTCCTTAACTAAGGCCGTGACACTATTTCTACCTAAGGCCCCAGCCCCAGTGCAGCCCCAGCCCTAGCCCCAGGCCTAGCGCCAGCCCCAGCCACAGCCCCAGCCCCAGCCCCAGCCCCAGCCCCAACCGCAGCCCGAGCCCCAGCCTCAGATGCTTATCCTACAAAGGCCCTTATGCTACTCCTAGGCCTTGCCCTGACACTGTCCTTAAATAAGGCCTTGCCACTACTACTAACTCAGGCCGTGGTACTGTCCCTAACTAAGGCCCTGACAGTGACCCTAACTAAGGGTCTGACTCTCCTCCTAACTCTGGCCCTGCCAGTATACATAAACAAGGCTCTGACACTCGTCCTAATCGAGGGCCTGACACTGTCCCTCACTAAGGCCCTGACACTACTTCTAACTCAGGCCCTGTCATTATACCTAATGTAGGCTCTGATGCTAACCCTAACTAAGGCCCTGACGGTAACCCTAACTAAGGCCTTCACACTATTCCTAACTAAGGGCGTAGCCCTAGCCCTAGCCCTAGCCGCAGCCCCAGCCCAAGCCCCAGCCCCAGCCCCAGCCCCCACCCCCACCCCTACCCCTGATCCTACAGAGGCCCTTATGGTCCTCCTAGGCCTTTCCCTGACACTGTCCTTAACTAAGGCCTTGACACTATTTCTAACTAAGGCCCCAGCCCCAGCGCAGCCCCAGCCCTAGCCCCAGGCCTAGCCCCAGCCCCAGCCCCAGCCCCAGCCCCAGCCCCAGTCCCAGCCCCAACCCCAGCCCGAGCCCCAGCCTCTGATGCTTATCCTACAAAGGCCCTTATGCTACTCCTAGGCCTTGCCCTGACACTGTCCTTAAGTAAGGCCTTGACACTACTAGTAACTCAGGCCATGATACTGTCCGTAACTAAGGCCCTGACAGTGTCCCTGTCTAAGGAACTGAACGTCCTCCTAAATCTGGCCCTGCCGTTATACATAAAAAAAGCTCTGACGCTCGTCCTAACCGAGGCCCCGACACTGTCCCTCACTAAGGCCCTAACACTACTTCTAACTCAGCCCCTGTCATTATTACTAACGAAAGCTCGGATGCTAACCCTAACTAAGGCCCTGACATTGACACTAACTAAGGCCTTGAAACTATTCCTAACTAAGGGCCTAGCCCTAGCCCTAGCCCCAGGCCCAGCCCCAGCCCCAGGCCCAGCCCCAGCCCCAGCCCCAGGCCCAGCCCCAGCCCCAGCCCCAGCCCCAGTCGCAGCCCCAACCCCAGCCCGAGCCCCAGCCTCTGATGCTTATCCTACAAAGGCCCTTATGCTACTCTTAGGCCTTGCCCTGACACTGTCCTTAAGTAAGGCCTTGACAATACTACTAACTCAGGCCGTGGTACTGTCCCTAACTAAGGCCCTGACAGTGTCCCTGTCGAAGGGACTGAATGTCCTCCTAACTCTGGCCCTGCCATTATACATAAAGAAGACTCTGACGCTCGTCCTAATCGACGGCCTGACACTGTCCCTCACTAAGGCCCTGACACTACTTCTAACTCAGAGCCACATTATACCTAACGAAGGCTCTGATGCTAACCCTAACTAAGTCCCTGACAGTGAAACTAACTGAGGCATTGACACTATTCTTAACTAAGGGCCTAGCCTTAGTCCTAGCCCCAGGCCCAGCCCAAGCCCCAGGCCCAGCCCTAGCCCCAGCCGCAGCCCCAGCCCTAGCCCCAGCCGCAGCCCCAGCCCTAGCCCCGGCAGCAGCTGAAGTCCAAGCCCTAGCCCCAACCCCAGCCCCAGCCTCAGTCCCAGCCCTAGTCCCTGATGCTGATCTTATAGAGGCCCTTATGATCCTCCTAGACCTTCCCTGGACAATGTGGTAACTAAGGCGTTGACACTATTTCTAACTAAGGCCCCAGGTCCAGCCCCAGCCGCAGCCCCAGCCCCTGATGCTGATCCTATAGAGGCTTTTATGCTCCTCCTAGGCCTTGCCCTGACACTGTCCTTAAGTAAGGCCTTGACCCTATTCCTAACTAAGGGCCTAGCCCTAAACCTAGCCCCAGCCCCAGCCCCAGCCCTAGACCCATTCCCAGTCCCATCCGAGCCCCAGCCCCAGCCCCAGCCCCAGCCCCAGCCCCAGCCCTAGGCTTACCCTCAGCCCTAGCTCCAGCCCCAGCCCCAGCCCTAGCCCCAGCCCCAGCAACAGCCCTAGCCCTAGCCCCAGCCAGAGCCCCAGCCCCAACCCCAGCCCGATCCCCAGCCTCTGATGCTTATCCTACAAAGGCCCTTATGCTACTCCTAGGCCTTGCCCTGACACTGTCCTTAACTCAGGCCTTGACACTACTAGTAACTCAGGCCGTGATACTGTCCCTAACTAAGGCCCTGACAGTGTCCCTGTCGAAGGGACTGAATGTCCTCCTAACACTGGCCCTGCCATTATACATAAAAAAAGCTCTGACGCTCGTCCTAACCGAGGCACCGACACTGTCCCTCACTAAGGCCCTGACACTACTTCTAACTCATGCCCTGACATTATACCTAACGTAGGCTCTGATGCTAACCCTAACTAAGGCCCTGACGGTGACCCTAACTAAGGCCTTCACACTATTCCTGACTAAAGGCGTTGCCCTAGCCCAGGCCATAGCCGCAGCCCGAACCCCAGCCCCAGCCCCCACCCCTGATCCTACAGAGGCCCTTATGGTCCTCCTAGGCCTTTCCCTGACACTGTCCTTAACTAAGGCCTTGACACTATTTCTAACTAAGGCCCCAGCCCCAGCGCCGCCCCAGGCCCCGGCCCAGCCCCAGCCCTAGCCCCAGGCCTAGCCCCAGCCCCAGCCCCAGCCCCAGCCCCAGCCCCAGCCCCAACCCCAGCCCGATCCCCAGCCTCTGATGCTTATCCTACAAAGGCCCTTATGCTACTCCTAGGCCTTGCCCTGACACTGTCCTTAAATAAGGCCTTGCCACTACTACTAATTCAGGCCGTGGTACTGTCCCTAACTAAGGCCCTGACAGTGTCTCTAACTAAGGGTCTGACTCTCCTCCTAACTCTGGCCCTGCCATTATACATAAAGAAGGCTCTGACACTCGTCCTAATCGAGGGCTTGACACTGTCCCTCACTAAGGCCCTGACACTACTTCTAACTCAGGCCCTGTCATTATACCTAACGTAGGCTCTGATGCTAACACTAACTTAGGCCCTGACGGTGACCCTAACTAAGGCCTTCACACTATTCCTAACTAAGGGCGTAGCCCTAGCCCTAGCCCTAGCCCTAGGCGCAGCCCCAGCCCCAGCCCCAGCCCCCACCCCTGATCCTACAGAGGCCCTTATGGTCCTCCTAGGCCTTTCCCTGACACTGTCCTTAACTAAGGCCTTGACACTATTTCTAACTAAGGCCCCAGCCCCAGCGCAGCCCCAGCCCTAGCCCCAGGCCTAGCCCCAGCCCCAGCCGCAGCCCCAGCCCCAGCCGCAGCCCCAGTCCCAGCCCCAACCCCAGCCCGAGCCACAGCCTCTGATGCTTATCCTACAAAGGCCCTTATGCTACTCCTAGGCCTTGCCATGACACTGTCCTTAAGTAAGGCCTTGACACTACTAGTAACTCAGGCCATGATACTGTCCGTAACTAAGGCCCTGACAGTGTCCCTGTCTAAGGAACTGAACGTCCTCCTAAATCTGGCCCTGCCGTTATACATAAAAAAAGCTCTGACGCTCGTCCTAACCGAGGCCCCGACACTGTCCCTCACTAAGGCCCTAACACTACTTCTAACTCAGCCCCTGTCATTATTACTAACGAAAGCTCTGATGCTAACCCTAACTAAGGCCCTGACAGTGACACTAACTAAGGCCTGGAAACTATTCCTAACTAAGGGCCTAGGCCTAGCCCTAGCCCCAGGCCCAGCCCCAGCCCCAGGCCCAGCCCCAGCCCCAGCCCCAGCCCCAGTCCCAGCCCCAACCCCAGCCCGAGCCCCAGCCTCTGCTGCTTATCCTACAAAGGCCCTTATGCTACTCTTAGGCCTTGCCCTGACACTGTCCTTAAGTAAGGCCTTGACAATACTACTAACTCAGGCCGTGGTACTGTCCCTAACTAAGGCCCTGACAGTGTCCCTGTCGAAGGGACTGAATGTCCTCCTAACTCTGGCCCTGCCATTATACATAAAGAAGACTCTGACGCTCGTCCTAATCGACGGCCTGACACTGTCCCTCACTAAGGCCCTGACACTACTTCTAACTCAGAGCCACATTATACCTAACGAAGGCTCTGATGCTAACCCTAACTAAGTCCCTGACAGTGAAACTAACTAAGGCATTGACACTATTCTTAACTAAGGGCCTAGCCTTAGTCCTAGCCCCAGGCCCAGCCCAAGCCCCAGGCCCAGCCCTAGCCCCAGCCGCAGCCCCAGCCCTAGCCCCAGCCGCAGCCCCAGCCCTAGCCCCGGCAGCAGCTGAAGTCCAAGCCCTAGCCCCAACCCCAGCCCCAGCCTCAGTCCCAGCCCTAGCCCCTGATGCTGATCTTATAGAGGCCCTTATGATCCTCCTAGACCTTCCCTGGACAATGTGGTAACTAAGGCGTTGACACTATTTCTAACTAAGGCCCCAGGTCCAGCCCCAGCCGCAGCCCCAGCCCCTGATGCTGATCCTATAGAGGCTTTTATGCTCCTCCTAGGCCTTGCCCTGACACTGTCCTTAAGTAAGGCCTTGACCCTATTCCTAACTAAGGGCCTAGCCCTAAACCTAGCCCCAGCCCCAGCCCCAGCCCTAGACCCATTCCCAGTCCCATCCGAGCCCCAGCCCCAGCCCCAGCCCCAGCCCCAGCCCCAGCCCTAGGCTTACCCTCAGCCCTAGCTCCAGCCCCAGCCCCAGCCCTAGCCCCAGCCCCAGCAACAGCCCTAGCCCTAGCCCCAGCCAGAGCCCCAGCCCCAACCCCAGCCCGATCCCCAGCCTCTGATGCTTATCCTACAAAGGCCCTTATGCTACTCCTAGGCCTTGCCCTGACACTGTCCTTAACTCAGGCCTTGACACTACTAGTAACTCAGGCCGTGATACTGTCCCTAACTAAGGCCCTGACAGTGTCCCTGTCGAAGGGACTGAATGTCCTCCTAACACTGGCCCTGCCATTATACATAAAAAAAGCTCTGACGCTCGTCCTAACCGAGGCACCGACACTGTCCCTCACTAAGGCCCTGACACTACTTCTAACTCATGCCCTGACATTATACCTAACGTAGGCTCTGATGCTAACCCTAACTAAGGCCCTGACGGTGACCCTAACTAAGGCCTTCACACTATTCCTGACTAAAGGCGTTGCCCTAGCCCAGGCCATAGCCGCAGCCCGAACCCCAGCCCCAGCCCCCACCCCTGATCCTACAGAGGCCCTTATGGTCCTCCTAGGCCTTTCCCTGACACTGTCCTTAACTAAGGCCTTGACACTATTTCTAACTAAGGCCCCAGCCCCAGCGCCGCCCCAGGCCCCGGCCCAGCCCCAGCCCTAGCCCCAGGCCTAGCCCCAGCCCCAGCCCCAGCCCCAGCCCCAGCCCCAGCCCCAACCCCAGCCCGATCCCCAGCCTCTGATGCTTATCCTACAAAGGCCCTTATGCTACTCCTAGACCTTGCCCTGACACTGTCCTTAAGTAAGGCCTTGACAATACTACTAACTCAGGCCGTGGTACTGTCCCTAACTAAGGCCCTGACAGTGTCCCTAACTAAGGGTCTGACTCTCCTCCTAACTCTGGCCCTGCCATTATACATAAAGAAGACTCTGACACTCGTCCTAATCGAGGGCTTGACACTGTCCCTCACTAAGGCCCTGACACTACTTCTAACTCAGGCCCTGTCATTATACCTAACGTAGGCTCTGATGCTAACCCTAACTTAGGCCCTGACGGTGACCCTAACTAAGGCCTTCACACTATTCCTAACTAAGGGCGTAGCCCTAGCCCTAGCCCTAGGCGCAGCCCCAGCCCCAGCCCCAGCCCCCACCCCTGATCCTACAGAGGCCCTTATGGTCCTCCTAGGCCTTTCCCTGACACTGTCCTTAACTAAGGCCTTGACACTATTTCTAACTAAGGCCCCAGCCCCAGCGCAGCCCCAGCCCTAGCCCCAGGCCTAGCCCCAGCCCCAGCCCCAGCCCCAGCCCCAGCCCCAGCCCCAGTCCCAGCCCCAACCCCAGTCCGAGCCACAGCCTCTGATGCTTATCCTACAAAGGCCCTTATGCTACTCCTAGGCCTTGCCATGACACTGTCCTTAAGTAAGGCCTTGACACTACTAATAACTCAGGCCATGATACTGTCCGTAACTAAGGCCCTGACAGTGTCCCTGTCTAAGGAACTGAACGTCCTCCTAAATCTGGCCCTGCCGTTATACATAAAAAAAGCTCTGACGCTCGTCCTAACCGAGGCCCCGACACTGTCCCTCACTAAGGCCCTAACACTACTTCTAACTCAGCCCCTGTCATTATTACTAACGAAAGCTCGGATGCTAACCCTAACTAAGGCCCTGACAGTGACACTAACTAAGGCCTGGAAACTATTCCTAACTAAGGGCCTAGGCCTAGCCCTAGCCCCAGGCCCAGCCCCAGCCCCAGGCCCAGCCCCAGCCCCAGCCCCAGTCCCAGCCCCAACCCCAGCCCGAGCCCCAGCCTCTGCTGCTTATCCTACAAAGGCCCTTATGCTACTCTTAGGCCTTGCCCTGACACTGTCCTTAAGTAAGGCCTTGACAATACTACTAACTCAGGCCGTGGTACTGTCCCTAACTAAGGCCCTGACAGTGTCCCTGTCGAAGGGACTGAATGTCCTCCTAACTCTGGCCCTGCCATTATACATAAAGAAGACTCTGATGCTCGTCCTAATCGACGGCCTGACACTGTCCCTCACTAAGGCCCTGACACTACTTCTAACTCAGAGCCACATTATACCTAACGAAGGCTCTGATGCTAACCCTAACTAAGTCCCTGACAGTGAAACTAACTAAGGCATTGACACTATTCTTAACTAAGGGCCTAGCCTTAGTCCTAGCCCCAGGCCCAGCCCAAGCCCCAGGCCCAGCCCTAGCCCCAGCCGCAGCCCCAGCCCTAGCCCCGGCAGCAGCTGAAGTCCAAGCCCTAGCCCCAACCCCAGCCCCAGCCTCAGTCCCAGCCCTAGCCCCTGATGCTGATCTTATAGAGGCCCTTATGATCCTCCTAGACCTTCCCTGGACAATGTGGTAACTAAGGCGTTGACACTATTTCTAACTAAGGCCCCAGGTCCAGCCCCAGCCGCAGCCCCAGCCCCTGATGCTGATCCTATAGAGGCTTTTATGCTCCTCCTAGGCCTTGCCCTGACACTGTCCTTAAGTAAGGCCTTGACCCTATTCCTAACTAAGGGCCTAGCCCTAAACCTAGCCCCAGCCCCAGCCCCAGCCCTAGACCCATTCCCAGTCCCATCCCAGCCCCAGCCCCAGCCCCAGCCCCAGCCCCAGCCCTAGGCTTACCCTCAGCCCTAGCTCCAGCCCCAGCCCCAGCCCTAGCCCCAGCCCCAGCAACAGCCCTAGCCCTAGCCCCAGCCAGAGCCCCAGCCCCAACCCCAGCCCGATCCCCAGCCTCTGATGCTTATCCTACAAAGGCCCTTATGCTACTCCTAGGCCTTGCCCTGACACTGTCCTTAACTCAGGCCTTGACACTACTAGTAACTCAGGCCGTGATACTGTCCCTAACTAAGGCCCTGACAGTGTCCCTGTCTAAGGGACTGAATGTCCTCCTAACACTGGCCCTGCCATTATACATAAAAAAAGCTCTGACGCTCTTCCTAACCGAGGCACCGACACTGTCCCTCACTAAGGCCCTGACACTACTTCTAACTCATGCCTTGACATTATACCTAACGTAGGCTCTGATGCTAACCCTAACTAAGGCCCTGGCGGTGACCCTAACTAAGCCCTTCACACTATTCCTGACTAAAGGCGTTGCCCTAGCCCAGGCCATAGCCGCAGCCCGAACCCCAGCCCCAGCCCCCACCCCTGATCCTATAGGGGCCCTTATGGTCCTCCTAGGCCTTTCCCTGACACTGTCCTTAACTAAGGCCTTGACACTATTTCTAACTAAGGCCCCAGCCCCAGCGCCGCCCAAGGCCCCGGCCCAGCCCCAGCCCTAGCCCCAGGCCTAGCCCCAGCCCCAGCCCCAGCCCCAGCCCCAGCCCCAACCCCAGCCCTATCCCCAGCCTCTGATGCTTATCCTACAAAGGCCCTTATGCTACTCCGAGGCCTTGCCCTGACACTGTCCTTAAATAAGGCCTTGCCACTACTACTAATTCAGGCCGTGGTACTGTCCCTAACTAAGGCCCTGACAGTGTCCCTAACTAAGGGTCTGACTCTCCTCCTAACTCTGGCCCTGCCATTATACATAAAGAAGGCTCTGACACTCGTCCTAATCGAGGGCTTGACACTGTCCCTCACTAAGGCCCTGACACTACTTCTAACTCAGGCCCTGTCATTATACCTAACGTAGGCTCTGATGCTAACCCTAACTTAGGCCCTGACGGTGACCCTAATTAAGGCCTTCACACTATTCCTAACTAAGGGCATAGCCGTAGCCGTAGCCCTAGGCGCAGCCCCAGCCCCCACCCCTGATCCTACAGAGGCCCTTATGGTCCTCCTAGGCCTTTCCCTGACACTGTCCTTAACTAAGGCCTTGACACTATTTCTAACTAAGGCCCCAGCCCCAGCGCAGCCCCAGCCCTAGCCCCAGGCCTAGCCCCAGCCCCATCCCCAGCCCCAGCCCCAGCCCGAGCCCCAGCCTCTGATGCTTATCCTACAAAGGCCCTTATGCTACTCCTAGGCCTTGCCCTGACACTGTCCTTAAGTAAGGCCTTGACAATACTACTAACTCAGGCCGTGGTACTGTCCCTAACTAAGGCCCTGACAGTGTCCCTAACTAAGGGTCTGACTCTCCTCCTAACTCTGGCCCTGCCATTATACATAAAGAAGACTCTGATGCTCGTCCTAATCGAGGGCCTGACACTGTCCCTCACTAAGGCCGTGACACTACTTCTAACTCAGGGCCACATTATACCTAACGAAGGCTCTGATGCTAACCCTAACTATGGCCCTGACAGTGACCTTAACTAAGGCCTTGACACTATTCCTAACTAAGGGCCGAGCCCTAAACCTAGCCCCAGCCCCAACCCCAGCCCTAGCCCCAGACCCACACCCAGCCCTAGCCTTACCCTCAGCCCTAGCTCCAGCCCCAGCCCCAGCCCTTTTCCAAGCCCCAGCCCCAGCCCTAGCCCTAGCCCCAGCCAGAGCCCCAGCCCTAGCCCCAGCCACAGGCCCAACCCCAGCCACTGATGCTGATCCTACAGAGGCCCTTATGCTCCTCCTTGGCCTTACCCTGACACTGTCCTTAACTCAGGCCTTGACACTACTAGTAACTCAGGCCGTGATACTGTCCCTAACTAAGGCCCTGACAGTGTCCCTGTCTAAGGGACTGAATGTCCTCCTAACTCTGGCCCTGCCATTATACATAAAAAAAGCTCTGACGCTCGTCCTAACCGAGGCCCCGACACTGTCCCTCACTAAGGCCCTGACACTACTTCTAACTCAGGCCCTGTCATAATACCTAACGAAAGCTCTGATGCTAACCGTAACTAAGGCCCTGACAGTGACACTAACTAAGGCCTTGACACTATTCCTAACTAAGGGCCTAGCCCTAGCCCCAGCCCCAGCCCCAGTCCCAGCCCCAACCCCAGCCCGAGCCCCAGCCTCTGATGCTTATCCTACAAAGGCCCTTATGCTACTCCTAGGCCTTGCCCTGACACTGTCCTTAAATAAGGCCTTGCCACTACTACTAACTCAGGCCGTGGTACTGTCCCTAACTAAGGCCCTGACAGTGTCCGTAACTAAGGGTCTGACTCTCCTCCTAACTCTGGCCCTGCCAGTATACATAAACAAGGCTCTGACACTCGTCTTAATCGAGGGCTTGACACTGTCCCTCACTAAGGCCCTGACACTACTTCTAACTCAGGCCCTGTCATTATACCTAACGTAGGCTCTGATGCTAACCCTAGCTAAGGCCCTGACGGTGACCCTAACTAAGGCCTTCACACTATTCCTAACTAAGGGCGTAGCCCTAGCCCTAGCCCTAGCCGCATCCCCAGCCCCAGCCCCAGCCCCCACCCCTGATCCTACAGAGGCCCTTATGGTCCTCCTAGACCTTTCCCTGACACTGTCCTTAACTAAGGCCTTGACACTATTTCTAACTAAGGCCCCAGCCCCAGCGCAGCCCCAGGCCCAGGCCCAGCCCCAGCCCTAGCCCCAGACCTAGCCCCAGACCCAGACCCAACCCCAGACCCAGCCCCAGCCTCTGATGCTTATCCTACAAAGGCCCTTATGCTACTCCTAGGCCTTGCCCTGACACTGTCCTTAAGTAAGGCCTTGACAATACTACTAACTCAGGCCGTGGTACTGTCCCTCACTAAGGCCCTGACAGTGTCCCTAACGAAGGGTCTGACTCTCCTCCTAACTCTGGCCCTGCCATTATACATAAAGAAGACTCTGACGCTCGTCCTAATCGAGGGCCTGACACTGTCCCTCACTAAGGCCCTGACACTACTTTTAACTCAGGGCCACATTATACCTAACGAAGGCTCTGATGCTAACCCTAACTATGGCCCTGACAGTGACCTTAACTAAGGCCTTGACACTATTCCTAACTAAGGGCCGAGCCCTAGCCCTAGCCCAAGCCCCAGCCCCAGCCCCAGCCCTAGCCGAAGCCCAAGCCCCAGCCCCAGCCGCAGCCCCAGCCCTAGCCTCACCGTAGCCGCAGTCCCAGCCCTAGCCCCAACCAAGCCCCAGCCCCAGCCCTCGCCCCTGATGCTGATTCTATAGAGGCCCTTATGAGTCTCCTAGGCGTTCCCTGACAATGTGGTAACTAAGGCCTTGACACTATTTCTAACTAAGGCCCCAGGTCCAGCCCCATCCGCAGCCCCAGCCCCTGATGCTGTTCCTATAGAGGCCTTTATGCCCCTCCTAGGCCTTGCCCTGACACTGTCCTTAAGTAAGGCCTTGACGCTATTCCTAACTGAGGGCCTAGCCCTAAACCTAGCCCCAGCCCCAGCCCCAGCTCCAGCCCGAGCCCCAGCCCTATCCCCAGCCCCAGCCCCAGCCCTAGCCCTGGCCCCAGCCAGAGCTCCAGCCCTAGCCCCAGCCACAGGCCCAACCCCAGCTACTGATGCTGATCCTACAGAGGCCCTTATGCTCCTCCTAGGCCTTGCCCTGACACTGTCCTTAACTCAGGTCTTGACACTACTAGTAACTCAGGCCGTGATACTATCCCTAACTAAGGCCCTGACAGTGTCCCTGTCTAAGGGACTGAATGTCCTCCTAACTCTGGCCCTGCCATTATACATAAAAAAAGCTCTGACGCTCGTCCTAACCGAGGCCCCGACACTGTCCCTCACTAAGGCCCTGACACTACTTCTAACTCAGGCCCTGTCATTATACCTAACGAAAGCTCTGATGCTAACCCTAACTAAGGGCCTGACAGTGACACTAACTAAGGCCTTCACACTATTCCTAACTAAGGGCCTAGCCCTAGCCCCAGCCCCAGCCCCCGTCCCAGCCCCAACCCCAGCCCGAGCCCCAGCCTCTGATGCTTATCCTACAAAGGCCCTTATGCTACTCCTAGGCCTTGCCCTGACACTGTCCTTAAATAAGGCCTTGCCACTACTACTAACTCAGGCCGTGGTACTGTCCCTAACTAAGGCCCTGACAGTGACCCTAACTAAGGGTCTGACTCTCCTCCTAACTCTGGCCCTGCCAGTATACATAAACAAGGCTCTGACACTCGTCCTAATCGAGGGCTTGACACTGTCCCTCACTAAGGCCCTGACACTACTTCTAACTCAGGCCCTGTCATTATACCTAACGTAGGCTCTGATGCTAACCCTAACTTAGGCCCTGACGGTGACCCTAACTAAGGCCTTCACACTATTCTTAACTAAGGGCGTAGCCCTAGCCCTAGCCCTAGCCGCAGCCCCAGCCCCAGCCCCAGCCCCCACCCCTGATCCTACAGAGGCCCTTATGATCCTCCTAGGCCTTTCCCTGACACTGTCCTTAACTAAGGCCTTGACACTATTTCTAACTAAGGCCCCAGCCCCAGCGCAGCCCCAGCCCTAGCCCCAGGCCTAGCCCCAGCCCCATCCCCAGCCCCAGCCCCCGCCCCAGTCCCAGCCCCAACCCCAGCCCGAGCCCCAGGCTCTGATGCTTATCCTACAAAGGCCCTTATGCTACTCCTAGACCTTGCCCTGACACTGTCCTTAAGTAAGGCCTTGAGAATACTACTAACTCAGGCCGTGGTACTGTCCCTAACTAAGGCCCTGACAGTGTCCCTAACTAAGGGTCTGACTCTCCTCCTAACTCTGGCCCTGCCATTATACATAAAGAAGACTCTGATGCTCGTCCTAATCGAGGGCCTGACACTGTCCCTCACTAAGGCCCTGACACTACTTCTAACTCAGGCCCTGTCATTATACCTAACGAAAGCTCTGATGCTAACCCTAACTAAGGCCCTGACAGTGACACTAACTAAGGCCTTGACACTATTCCTAACTAAGGGCCTAGCCCTAGCCCCAGCCCCAGCCCCCGTCCCAGCCCCAACCCCAGCCCGAGCCCCAGCCTCTGATGCTTATCCTACAAAGGCCCTTATGCTACTCCTAGGCCTTGCCCTGACACTGTCCTTAAATAAGGCCTTGCCACTACTACTAACTCAGGCCGTGGTACTGTCCCTAACTAAGGCCCTGACAGTGACCCTAACTAAGGGTCTGACTCTCCTCCTAACTCTGGCCCTGCCAGTATACATAAACAAGGCTCTGACACTCGTCCTAATCGAGGGCTTGACACTGTCCCTCACTAAGGCCCTGACACTACTTCTAACTCAGGCCCTGTCATTATACCTAACGTAGGCTCTGATGCTAACCCTAACTTAGGCCCTGACGGTGACTCTAACTAAGGCCTTCACACTATTCCTAACTAAGGGCGTAGCCCTAGCCCTAGCCCTAGCCGCAGCCCCAGCCCCAGCCCCAGCCCCCACCCCTGATCCTACAGAGGCCCTTATGATCCTCCTAGGCCTTTCCCTGACACTGTCCTTAACTAAGGCCTTGACACTATTTCTAACTAAGGCCCCAGCCCCAGCGCAGCCCCATCCGTAACCCCAGGCCTAGCCCCAGCCCCATCCCCATCCCCAGCCCCAGCCCCAGTCCCAGCCCCAACCCCAGCCCGAGCCCCAGCCTCAGATGCTTTTCCTACAAAGGCCCTTATGCTACTCCTAGGCCTTGCCCTGACACTGTCGTTAAGTAAGGCCTTGACAATACTACTAACTCAGGCCGTGGTACTGTCCCTAACTAAGGCCCTGACAGTGTCCCTAACTAAGGGTCTGACTCTCCTCCTAACTCTGGCCCTGCCATTATACATAAAGAAGACTCTGACGCTCGTCCTAATCGAGGGCCTGACACTGTCCCTCACTAAGGCCCTGACACTACTTCTAACTCAGGGCCACATTATACCTAACGAAGGCTCTGATGCTAACCCTAACTATGGCCCTGACAGTGACCTTAACTAAGGCCTTGACACTATTCCTAACTAAGGGCCGAGCCCTAAACCTAGCCCCAGCCCCAGCCCCAGCCCTAGCCCCAGACCCACACCCAGCCGTAGCCTTACCCTCAGCCCTAGCTCCAGCCCCAGCCCCAGCCCTATTCCAAGCCCTAGCCCCAGCCCTAGCCCTAGCCCCAGCCAGAGCCCCAGCCCTAGCCCCAGCCACAGGCCCAACCCCAGCCACTGATGGTGATCCTACAGAGGCCCTTATGCTCCTCCTTGGCCTTACCCTGACACTGTCCTTAACTCAGGCCTTGACACTACTAATAACTCAGGCCGTGATACTGTCCCTAACTAAGGCCCTGACAGTGTCCCTGTCTAAGGAACTGAACGTCCTCCTAAATCTGGCCCTGCCATTATACATAAAAAAAGCTCTGACGCTCGTCCTAACCGAGGCCCCGACACTGTCCCTCACTAAGGCCCTGACACTACTTCTAACTCAGGCCCTGTCATAATACCTAACGAAAGCTCTGATGCTAACCGTAACTAAGGCCCTGACAGTGACACTAACTAAGGCCTTGACACTATTCCTAACTAAGGGCCTAGCCCTAGCCCCAGCCCCAGCCCCAGCCCCAGCCCCAGTCCCAGCCCCAACCCCAGCCCGAGCCCCAGCCTCTGATGCTTATCCTACAAAGGCCCTTATGCTACTCCAAGGCCTTGCCTTGACACTGTCCTTAAGTAAGGCCTTGACCCTATTCCTAACTAAGGGCCTAGCCCTAAACCTAGCCCCAGCCCCAGCCTCAGCCCCAGACCCAGACCCAGCCCTAGCCCCAGACCCACACCCAGCCCTAGCCTTACCCTCAGCCCTAGCTCCAGCCCCAGCCACAGCCCTAGCCCTAGCCCCAGTGAGAGCCCCAGGCCTAGCCCCAGCCACAGGCCCAACCCCAGCCACTGATGCTGATCCTACAGAGGCCCTTATGCTCCTCCTAGTTCTTGCCCTGACACTGTCCTTAACACAGGCCTTGACACTACTAGTAACTCAGGCCGTGATACTGTCCCTAACTAAGGCCCTGACAGTGTCCCTGTCTAAGGGACTGAATGTCCTCCTAACTCTGGCCCTGCCATCATACATAAACAAGGCTCTGACACTCCTCCTAATCGAGGGCTTGACACTGTCCCTCACTAAGGCCCTGACAGTACTTCTAACTCAGGCCCTGTCATTATACCTAACGTAGGCTCTGATGCTAACCCTAACTTAGGCCCTGACGGTGACACTAACTAAGGCCTTCACACTATTCCTAACTAAGGGCGTAGCCCTAGCCCTAGCCCTAGCCCTAGGCGCAGCCCCAGCAACAGCCCTAGCCCTAGCCCCAGCCAGAGCCCCAGCCCCAACCCCAGCCCGATCCCCAGCCTCTGATGCTTATCCTACAAAGGCCCTTATGCTACTCCTAGGCCTTTCCCTGACACTGTCCTTAAATAAGGCCTTGCCACTACTACTAACTCAGGCCGTGGTACTGTCCCTAACTAAGGCCCTGACAGTGACCCTAACTAAGGGTCTGACTCTCCTCCTAACTCTGGCCCTGCCAGTATACATAAACAAGGCTCTGACACTCGTCCTAATCGAGGGCCTGACACTGTCCCTCACTAAGGCCCTGACACTACTTCTAACTCAGGCCCTGTCATTATACCTAATGTAGGCTCTGATGCTAACCCTAACTAAGGCCCTGACGGTGACCCTAACTAAGGCCTTCACACTATTCCTAACTAAGGGCGTAGCCCTAGCCCTAGCCCTAGCCGCAGCCCCAGCTCCAGCCCCCATACCCACCCCTGAGCCTACAGAGGCCCTTATGGTCCTCCTAGGCATTTCCCTGACACTGTCCTTAACTAAGGCCGTGACACTATTTCTAACTAAGGCCCCAGCCCCAGCGCAGCCCCAGCCCTAGCCCCAGGCCTAGCGCCAGCCCCAGCCCCAGCCCCAACCGCATCCCGAGCCCCAGCCTCTGATGCTTATCCTACAAAGGCCCTTATGCTACTCCTAGGCCTTGCCCTGACACTGTCCTTAAATAAGGCCTTGCCACTACTACTAACTCAGGCCGTGGTACTGTCCCTAACTAAGGCCCTGACAGTGACCCTAACTAAGGGTCTGACTCTCCTCCAAACTCTGGCCCTGCCAGTATACATAAACAAGGCTCTGACACTCGTCCTAATCGAGGGCCTGATACTGTCCCTCACTAAGGCCCTGACACTACTTCTAACTCAGGCCCTGTCATTATACCTAATGTAGGCTCTGATGCTAACCCTAACTAAGGCCCTGACGGTAACCCTAACTAAGGCCTTCACACTATTCCTAACTAAGGGCGTAGCCCTAGCCCTAGCCCTAGCTGCAGCCCCAGCCCAAGCCCCAGCCCCAGGCCCAGCCCCCACCCCCACCCCTACCCCTGATCCTACAGAGGCCCTTATGGTCCTCCTAGGCATTTCCCTGACACTGTCCTTAACTAAGGCCTTGACACTATTTCTAACTAAGGCCCCAGCCCCAGCGCAGCCTCAGACCTAGCCCCAGGCCTAGCCCCAGCCCCAGCCCCAGCCCCAGCCCCAGCCCCAGTCCCAGCCCCAACCCCAGCCCGAGCCCCAGCCTCTGATGCTTATCCTACAAAGGCCCTTATGCTACTCCTAGGCCTTGCCGTGACACTGTCCTTAAGTAAGGCCTTGACACTACTAGTAACTCAGGCCATGATACTGTCCGTAACTAAGGCCCTGACAGTGTCCCTGTCTAAGGAACTGAACGTCCTCCTAAATCTGGCCCTGCCGTTATACATAAAAAAAGCTCTGACGCTCGTCCTAACCGAGGCCCCGACACTGTCCCTCACTAAGGCCCTAACACTACTTCTAACTGAGCCCCTGTCATTATTACTAACGAAAGCTCTGATGCTAACCCTAACTAAGGCCCTGACAGTGACACTAACTAAGGCCTTGAAACTATTCCTAACTAAGGGCCTAGCCCTAGCCCTAGCCCAAGGCCCAGCCCCAGCCCCAGGCCCAGCCCCAGCCCCAGCCCCAGCCCCAATCCCAGCCCCAACCCCAGCCCGAGCCCCAGCCTCTGATGCTTATCCTACAAAGGCCCTTATGATACTCTTAGGCCTTGCCCTGACACTGTCCTTAAGTAAGGCCTTGACAATACTACTAACTCAGGCCGTGGTATTGTCCCTAACTAAGGCCCTGACAGTGTCCCTGTCGAAGGGACTGAATGTCCTCCTAACTCTGGCCCTGCCATTATACATAAAGAAGACTCTGACGCTCATCCTAATCGACGGCCTGACACTGTCCCTCACTAAGGCCCTGACACTACTTCTAACTCATAGCCACATTATACCTAACGAAGGCTCTGATGCTAACCCTAACTAAGTCCCTGACAGTGAAACTAACTAAGGCATTGACACTATTCTTAACTAAGGGCCTAGCCTTAGTCCTAGCCCCAGGCCCAGCCCAAGCCCCAGCCCCAGCCCTAGCCCCAGCCGCAGCCCCAGCCCTAGCCCCAGCCGCAGCCCCAGCCCTAGCCCCGGCAGCAGCTGAAGTCCAAGCCCTAGCCCCAACCCCAGCCCCAGCCTCAGTCCCAGCCCTAGCCCCTGATGCTGATCTTATAGAGGCCCTTATGATCCTCCTAGACCTTCCCTGGACAATGTGGTAACTAAGGCGTTGACACTATTTCTAACTAAGGCCCCAGGTCCAGCCCCAGCCGCAGCCCCAGCCCCTGATGCTGATCCTATAGAGGCTTTTATGCTCCTCCTAGGCCTTGCCCTGACACTGTCCTTAAGTAAGGCCTTGACCCTATTCCTAACTAAGGGCCTAGCCTTAAACCTAGCCCCAGCCCCAGCCCCAGCCCCAGCCCCAGCCCTAGGCTTACCCTCAGCCCTAGCTCCAGCCCCAGCCCCAGCCCTAGCCCCAGCCCCAGCAACAGCCCTAGCCCTAGCCCCAGCCAGAGCCCCAGCCCCAACCCCAGCCCGATCCCCAGCCTCTGTTGCTTATCCTACAAAGGCCCTTATGCTACTCCTAGGCCTTGCCCTGACACTGTCCTTAACTCAGGCCTTGACACTACTAGTAACTCAGGCCGTGATACTGTCCCTAACTAAGGCCCTGACAGTGTCCCTGTCTAAGGGACTGAATGTCCTCCTAACACTGGCCCTGCCATTATACATAAAAAAAGCTCTGACGCTCGTCCTAACCGAGGCACCGACACTGTCCCTCACTAAGGCCCTGACACTACTTCTAACTCATGCCCTGACATTATACCTAACGTAGGCTCTGATGCTAACCCTAACTAAGGCCCTGACGGTGACCCTAACTAAGGCCTTCACACTATTCCTGACTAAAGGCGTTGCCCTAGCCCAGGCCATAGCCGCAGCCCGAACCCCAGCCCCAGCCCCCACCCCTGATCCTACAGAGGCCCTTATGGTCCTCCTAGGCCTTTCCCTGACACTATCCTTAACTAAGGCCTTGACACTATTTCTAACTAAGGCCCCAGGCCCAGCGCCGCCCCGGGCCCGGCCCAGCCCCAGCCCTAGCCCCAGGCCTAGCCCCAGCCCCAGCCCCAGCCCCAGCCCCAGCCCCAACCCCAGCCCTATCCCCAGCCTCTGATGCTTATCCTACAAAGGCCCTTATGCTACTCCTAGGCCTTGCTCTGACACTGTCCTTAAATAAGGCCTTGCCACTACTACTAATTCAGGCCGTGGTACTGTCCCTAACTAAGGCCCTGACAGTGTCCCTAACTAAGGGTCTGACTCTCCTCCTAACTCTGGCCCTGCCATTATACATAAACAAGGCTCTGACACTCGTCCTAATCGAGGGCTTGACACTGTCCCTCACTAAGGCCCTGACACTACTTCTAACTCATGCCCTGACATTATACCTAACGTAGGCTGTGATGCTAACCCTAACTTAGGCCCTGACGGTGACCCTAATTAAGGCCTTCACACTATTCCTAACTAAGGGCGTAGCCGTAGCCCTAGCCCTAGGCGCAGCCCCAGCCCCCACCCCTGATCCTACAGAGGCCCTTATGGTCCTCCTAGGCCTTTCCCTGACACTGTCCTTAACTAAGGCCTTGACACTATTTCTAACTAAGGCCCCAGCCCCAGCGCAGCCCCAGCCCTAGCCCCAGGCCTAGCCCCAGCCCCATCCCCAGCCCCAGCACCAGCCCGAGCCCCAGCCTCTGATGCTTATCCTACAAAGGCCCTTATGCTACTCCTAGGCCTTGCCCTGACACTGTCCTTAAGTAAGGCCTTGACAATACTACTAACTCAGGCCGTGGTACTGTCCCTAACTAAGGCCCCGACAGTGTCCCTAACTAAGGGTCTGACTCTCCTCCTAACTCTGGCCCTGCCATTATACATAAAGAAGACTCTGACGCTCGTCCTAATCGAGGGCCTGACACTGTCCCTCACTAAGGCCCTGACACTACTTCTAACTCAGGGCCACATTATACCTAACGAAGGCTCTGATGCTAACCCTAACTATGGCCCTGACAGTGACCTTAACTAAGGCCTTGACACTATTCCTAACTAAGGGCCGAGCCCTAAACCTAGCCCCATCCCCAGCCCCAGCCCTTGCCCCAGCCAGAGCCCCAGCCCTAGCCCCAGCCACAGGCCCAACCCCAGCCACTGATGCTGATCCTACAGAGGCCCTTATGCTCCTCCTTGGCCTTGCCCTGACACTGTCCTTAACTCAGGCCTTGACACTACTAGTAACTCCGGCCGTGATACTGTCCCTAACTAAGGCCCTGACAGTGTCCCTGTCTAAGGGAGTGAATGTCCTCCTAACTCTGGCCCTGCCATTATACATAAAAAAAGCTCTGACGCTCGTCCTAACCGAGGCCCCGACACTGTCCCTCACTAAGGCCCTGACACTACTTCTAACTCATTCCCTGTCATAATACCTAACGAAAGCTCTGATGCTAACCGTAACTAAGGCCCTGACAGTGACACTAACTAAGGCCTTGACACTATTCCTAACTAAGGGCCTAGCCCTAGCCCCAGCCCCAGCCCCAGTCCCAGCCCCAACCCCAGCCCGAGCCCCAGCCTCTGATGCTTATCCTACAAAGGCCCCTATGCTACTCCAAGGCCTTGCCCTGACACTGTCCTTAAATAAGGCCTTGCCACTACTACTAACTCAGGCCGTGGTACTGTCCCTAACTAAGGCCCTGACAGTGTCCGTAACTAAGGGTCTGACTCTCCTCCTAACTCTGGCCCTGCCAGTATACATAAACAAGGCTCTGACGCTCGTCCTAATCGAGGTCTTGACACTGTCCCTCACTAAGGCCCTGACACTACTTCTAACTCAGGCCCTGTCATTATACCTAACGTAGGCTCTGATGCTAACCCTAACTAAGGCCCTGACGGTGACCCTAACTAAGGCATTCACACTATTCCTAACTAAGGGCATAGCCCTAGCACTAGCCCTAGCCCTAGGCGCATCCCCAGCCCCAGGCCCAGCCCCCACCCCTGATCCTGCAGAGGATCTTATGGTCCTCCTAGGCCTTTCCCTGACACTGCCCTTAACTAAGGCCTTGACACTATTTCTAACTAAGTCCCCAGCCCCAGCGCAGCCCCAGGCCCAGGCCCAGCCCCAGCCCTAGCCCCAGGCCTAGCCCCAGCCCCAGACCCAGCCCCAGACCCAGCCCCAGCCTCTGATGCTTATCCTACAAAGGCCCTTATGCTACTCCTAGGCCTTGACCTGACACTGTCCTTAAGTAAGGCCTTGACAATACTACTAACTCAGGCCGTGGTACTGTCCTAACTAAGGCCCTGACAGTGTCCCTGTCTAAGGGACTGAATGTCCTCCTAACTCTGGCCCTGCCATTATACATAAACAAGGCTCTGACACTCGTCCTAATCGAGGGCCTGACACTGTCCCTCACTAAGGCCCTGACACTACTTCTAACTCAGGGCCACATTATACCTAACGAAGGCTCTGATGCTAACCCTAACTATGGCCCTGACAGTGACCTTAACTAAGGCCTTGACACTATTCCTAACTAAGGGCCGAGCCCTAGCCCTAGCCCAAGCCCCAGGCCCAGCCCTAGCCCAAGCCCAAGCCACAGCCCCAGCCGCAGCCCCAGCCCTAGCCTCACCATAGCCGCAGTCTCAGCCCTAGCCCCAACCCCAGCCCCAGCCCCAGCCCTCGCCCCTGATGCTGATCCTATAGAGGCCCTTATGAGTCTCCTAGGCCTTCCCTGACAATGTGGTAACTAAGACCTTGACACTATTTCTAACTAAGGCCCCAGGTCCAGCCCCATCCGCAGCCCCAGCCCCTGATGCTGTTCCTATAGAGGCCTTTATGCCCCTCCTAGGCCTTGCCCTGACACTGTCCTTAAGTAAGGCCTTGACGCTATTCCTAACTAAGGGCTTAGCCCTAAACCTAGCCCCAGCCCCAGCCCCAGCTCCAGCCCCAGGCCCAGCCCTATCCCCAGCCCCAGCCCCAGCCCTAGCCCTAGCCCCAGCCAGAGCCCCAGCCCTAGCCCCATACACACACCCAACCCCAGCCACTGATGCTGATCCTACAGAGGCCCTTATGTTCCTCCTAGGCCTTGCCCTGACACTGTCCTTAACTCAGGCCTTGATACTACTAGTAACTCAGGCCGTGATACTATCCCTAACTAAGGCCCTGACAGTGTCCCTGTCTAAGGGACTGAATGTCCTCCTAACTCTGGCCCTGCCATTATACATAAAGAAGACTCTGACGCTCGTCCTAATCGACGGCCTGACACTGTCCCTCACTAAGGCCCTGACACTACTTCTAACTCAGAGCCACATTATACCTAACGAAGGCTCTGATGCTAACCCTAACTAAGTCCCTGACAGTGAAACTAACTAAGGCATTGACACTATTCTTAACTAAGGGCCTAGCCCTAGTCCTAGCCCCAGGCCCAGCCCAAGCCCCAGCCCCAGCCCTAGCCCCAGCCGCAGCCCCAGCCCTAGCCCCGGCAGCAGCTGAAGTCCAAGCCCTAGCCCCAACCCCAGCCCCAGCCTCAGTCCCAGCCCTAGCCCCTGATGCTGCTCTTATAGAGGCCCTTATGATCCTCCTAGACCTTCCCTGGACAATGTGGTAACTAAGGCGTTGACACTATTTCTAACTAAGGCCCCAGGTCCAGCCCCAGCCGCAGCCCCAGCCCCTGATGCTGATCCTATAGAGGCTTTTATGCTCCTCCTAGGCCTTGCCCTGACACTGTCCTTAAGTAAGGCCTTGACCCTATTCCTAACTAAGGGCCTAGCCCTAAACCTAGCCCCAGCCGCAGCCCCAGCCCTAGACCCATTCCCAGTCCCATCCCAGCCCCAGACCCAGACCCAGACCCAGACCCAGCCCTAGGCTTACCCTCAGCCCTAGCTCCAGCCCCAGCCCCAGCCCTAGCCCCAGCCCCAGCAACAGCCCTAGCCCTAGCCCCAGCCAGAGCCCCAGCCCCAACCCCAGCCCGATCCCCAGCCTCTGATGCTTATCCTACAAAGGCCTTTATGCTACTCCTAGGCCTTGCCCTGACACTGTCCTTAACTCAGGCCTTGACACTACTAGTAACTCAGGCCGTGATACTGTCCCTAACTAAGGCCCTGACAGTGTCCCTGTCTAAGGGACTGAATGTCCTCCTAACTCTGGCCCTGCCATTATACATAAGAAAAGCTCTGACGCTCGTCCTAACCGAGGCACCGACACTGTCCCTCACTAAGGCCCTGACACTACTTCTAACTCATGCCCTGACATTATACCTAACGTAGGCTCTGATGCTAACCCTAACTAAGGCCCTGACGGTGACCCTAACTAAGGCCTTCACACTATTCCTGACTAAAGGCGTTGCCCTAGCCCAGGCCATAGCCGCAGTCCGAACCCCAGCCCCAGCCCCCACCCCTGATCCTACAGAGGCCCTTATGGTCCTCCTAGGCCTTTCCCTGACACTGTCCTTAACTAAGGCCTTGACACTATTTATAACTAAGGCCTCAGCCCCAGCGCCGCCCAAGGCCCCGGCCCAGCCCAAGCCCTAGCCCCAGGCCTAGCCCCAGCCCCAGCCCCAGCCCCAGCCCCAACCCCAACCCCAACCCCAGCCCTATCCCCAGCCTCTGATGCTTATCCTACAAAGGCCCTTATGCTACTCCTAGGCCTTGCCCTGACACTGTCCTTAAATAAGGCCTTGCCACTACTACTAATTCAGGCCGTGGTACTGTCCCTAACTAAGGCCCTGACAGTGTCCTTAACTAAGGGTCTGACTCTCCTCCTAACTCTGGCCCTGCCATTATACATAAACAAGGCTCTGACACTCGTCCTAATCAAGGGCTTGACACTGTCCCTCACTAAGGCCCTGACACTACTTCTAACTCAGGCCCTGTCATTATACCTAACGTAGGCTCTGATGCTAACCCTAACTTAGGCCCTGACGGTGACCCTAACTAAGGCCTTCACACTATTCCTAACTAAGAGCGTAGCCCTAGCCCTAGCCCTAGCCGCAGCCCCAGCCCCAGCCCCAGCCCCCACCCCTGATCCTACAGAGGCCCTTATGGTCCTCCTAGGCCTTGCCCTGACACTGTCCTTAACTACGGCCTTGACACTATTTCTAACTAAGGCCCCAGCCCCAGCGCAGCCCCAGCCCTAGCCCCAGGCCTAGCCCCAGCCCCATCCCCAGCCCCAGCCCCAGCCCCAGCCCCAGCCTCTGATGCTTATCCTACAAAGGCCCTTATGCTACTCCTAGGCCTTGCCCTGACACTGTCCTTAAGTAAGGCCTTGACAATACTACTAACTCAGGCCGTGGTACTGTCCCTAACTAAGGCCCTGACAGTGTCCCTAACTAAGGGTCTGACTCTCCTCCTAACACTGGCCCTGCCATTATACATAAAGAAGACTCTGACGCTCGTCCTAATCGAGGGCCTGACACTGTCCCTCACTAAGGCCCTGACACTACTTCTAACTCAGGGCCACATTATACCTAACGAAGGCTCTGATGGTAACCCTAACTATGGCCCTGACAGTGACCTTAACTAAGGCCTTGACACTATACCTAACTAAGGGCCGTGCCCTAGCCCTAGCCCAAGCCCCAGCCCCAGCCCCAGCCCTAGCCCAAGCCCAAGCCCCAGCCCCAGCCCCAGCCGCAGTCCCAGCCCTAGCCCCAACCCCAGCCCCAGCCCCAGCCCTCGCCCCTGATGCTGATTCTATAGAGGCCCATATGAGTCTCCTAGGCGTTCCCTGACAATGTGGTAACTAAGGCCTTGACACTATTTCTAACTAAGGCCCCAGGTCCAGCCCCATCCGCAGCCCCAGCCCCTGATGCTGTTCCTATAGAGGCCTTTATGCCCCTCCTAGGCCTTGCCCTGACACTGTCCTTAAGTAAGGCCTTGACGCTATTCCTAACTAAGGGCCGAGCCCTAAACCTAGCCCCAGCCCCAGCCCCAGCTCCAGCCCCAGCCCCAGCCCTATCCCCAGCCCCAGCCCCAGCCCTAGCCCTAGCCCCAGCGAGAGCCCCAGCCCTAGCCCCAGCCACAGGCCCAACCCCAGCTACTGATGCTGATCCTACAGAGGCCCTTATGCTCCTCCTAGGCGTTGCCCTGACACTGTCCTTAACTCAGGCCGTGACACTACTAGTAACTCAGGCCGTGATACTGTCCCTAACTAAGGCCCTGACAGTGTCCCTGTCTAAGGGACTGAATGTCCTCCTAACTCTGGCCCTGCCATTATACATAAAAAAAGCTCTGACGCTCGTCCTACCCGAGGCCCCGACACTGTCCCTCACTAAGGCCCTGACACTACTTCTAACTCAGGCCCTGTCATAATACCTAACGAAAGCTCTGATGCTAACCGTAACTAAGGCCCTTACAGTGACACTAACTAAGGCCTTGACACTATTCCTAACTAAGGGCCTAGCCCTAGCCCCAGCCCCAGCCCCAGTCCCAGCCCCAACCCCAGCCTGAGCCCCAGCCTCTGATGCTTATCCTACAAAGGCCCTTATGCTACTCCAAGGCCTTGCCCTGACACTGTCCTTAAATAAGGCCTTGCCACTACTACTAACTCAGGCCGTGGTACTGTCCCTAACTAAGGCCCTGACAGTGTCCGTAACTAAGGGTCTGACTCTCCTCCTAACTCTGGCCCTGCCAGTATACATAAACAAGGCTCTGACACTCGTCTTAATCGAGGGCTTGACACTGTCCCTCACTAAGGCCCTGACACTACTTCTAACTCAGGCCCTGTCATTATACCTAACGTAGGCTCTGATGCTAACCGTAACTAAGGCCCTGACAGTGACCCTAACTAAGGCCTTCACACTATTCCTAACTAAGGGCGTAGCCCTAGCCCTAGCCCTAGGCGCAGCCCCAGCCCCAGCCCCAGCCCCCACCCCTGATCCTACAGAGGCCCTTATGGTCCTCCTAGGCCTTTCCCTGACACTGTCCTTAACTAAGGCCTTGACACTATTTCTAACTAAGGCCCCAGCCCCAGCGCAGCCCCAGGCCCAGGCCCAGCACCAGCCCTAGCCCCAGGCCTAGCCCCAGCCCCAGACACAGCCCCAGCCCGAGCCCCAGCCTCTGATGCTTATCCTACAAAGGCCCTTATGCTACTCCTAGGCCTTGCCCTGACACTGTCCTTAAGTAAGGCCTTGACAATACTACTAACTCAGGCCGTGGTACTGTCCCTAACTAAGGCCCTGACAGTGTCCCTGTCTAAGGGACTGAATGTCCTCCTAACTCTGGCCCTGCCATTATACATAAAGAAGACTCTGACGCTCGTCCTAATCGAGGGACTGACACTGTCCCTCACTAAGGCCCTGACACTACTTCTAACTCAGGGCCACATTATACCTAACGAAGGCTCTGATGCTAACCCTAACTATGGCCCTGACAGTGACCTTAACTAAGGCCTTGACACAATTCCTAACTAAGGGCCGATCCCTAGCCCTAGCCCAAGCCCCAGCCCCAGCCCTAGCCCAAGCCCAAGCCCCAGCCCAGCCGCAGCCCCAGCCCTAGCCTCACCATAGCCGCAGTCTCAGCCCTAGCCCCAACCCCAGCCCCAGCCCCAGCCCTCGCGCCTGATGCTGATTCTATAGAGGCCCTTATGATTCTCCTAGGCCTTCCCTGACAATGTGGTAACTAAGGCCTTGACACTATTTTTAACTAAGGCCCCAGGTCCAGCCCCATCCGCAGCCCCAGCCCCTGATGCTGTTACTATAGAGGCGTTTATGCCCCTCCTAGGCCTTGCCCTGACACTGTCCTTAACTCAGGCCTTGACACTACTAGTAACTCAGGCCGTGATACTGTCCCTATCTAAGGCCCTGACAGTGTCACTGTCTAAGGGACTGAATGTCCTCCTAACTCTGGCCCTGCCATTATACATAAGAAAAGCTCTGACGCTCGTCCTAACCGAGGCACCGACACTGTCCCTCACTAAGGCCCTGACACTACTTCTAACTCATGCCCTGACATTATACCTAACGTAGGCTCTGATGCTAACCCTAACTAAGGACCTGACGGTGACCCTAACTAAGGCCTTCACACTATTCCTGACTAAAGGCGTTGCCCTCGCCCAGGCCATAGCCGCAGTCTGAACCCCAGCCCCAGCCCCCACCCCTGATCCTACAGAGGCCCTTATGGTCCTCCTAGGCCTTGCCCTGACACTGTCCTTAAGTAAGGCCTTGACGCTATTCCGAACTAAGGGCCTAGCCCTAAACCTAGCCCCAGCCCCAGCCCCAGCTCCAGCCCCAGCCCCAGCCCTATCCCCAGCCCCAGCCCCAGCCCTAGCCCTAGCCCCAGCGAGAGCCCCAGCCCTAGCCCCAGCCACAGGCCCAACCCCAGCTACTGATGCTGATCCTACAGAGGCCCTTATGCTCCTCCTAGGCGTTGCCCTGACACTGTCCTTAACTCAGGCCTTGACACTACTAGTAACTCAGGCCGTGATACTATCCCTAACTAAGGCCCTGACACTGTCCCTGTCTAAGGGACTGAATGTCCTCCTAACTCTGGCCCTGCCATTATACATAAAAAAAGCTCTGACGCTCGTCCTAACCGAGGCCCCGACACTGTCCCTCACTAAGGCCCTGACACTACTTCTAACTCAGGCCCTGTCATTATACCTAACGAAAGCTCTGATGCTAACCCTAACTAAGGCCCTGACAGTGACACTAACTAAGGCCTTGACACTATTCCTAACTAAGGGCCTAGCCCTAGCCCCAGCCCCAGCCCCCGTCCCAGCCCCAACCCCAGCCCGAGCCCCAGCCTCTGATGCTTATCCTACAAAGGCCCTTATGCTACTCCTAGGCCTTGCCCTGACACTGTCCTTAAATAAGGCCTTGCCACTACTACTAACTCAGGCCGTGGTACTGTCCCTAACTAAGGCCCTGACAGTGACCCTAACTAAGGGTCTGACTCTCCTCCTAACTCTGGCCCTGCCAGTATACATAAACAAGGCTCTGACACTCGTCCTAATCGAGGGCTTGACACTGTCCCTCACTAAGGCCCTGACACTACTTCTAACTCAGGCCCTGTCATTATACCTAACGTAGGCTCTGATGCTAACCCTAACTTAGGCCCTGACGGTGACCCTAACTAAGGCCTTCACACTATTCTTAACTAAGGGCGTAGCCCTAGCCCTAGCCCTAGCCGCAGCCCCAGCCCCAGCCCCAGCCCCCACCCCTGATCCTACAGAGGCCCTTATGATCCTCCTAGGCCTTTCCCTGACACTGTCCTTAACTAAGGCCTTGACACTATTTCTAACTAAGGCCCCAGCCCCAGCGCAGCCCCAGCCCTAGCCCCAGGCCTAGCCCCAGCCCCATCCCCAGCCCCAGCCCCCGCCCCAGTCCCAGCCCCAACCCCAGCCCGAGCCCCAGGCTCTGATGCTTATCCTACAAAGGCCCTTATGCTACTCCTAGACCTTGCCCTGACACTGTCCTTAAGTAAGGCCTTGACAATACTACTAACTCAGGCCGTGGTACTGTCCCTAACTAAGGCCCTGACAGTGTCCCTAACTAAGGGTCTGACTCTCCTCCTAACTCTGGCCCTGCCATTATACATAAAGAAGACTCTGACGCTCGTCCTAATCAAGGGCCTGACACTGTCCCTCACTAAGGCCCTGACACTACTTCTAACTCAGGCCCTGTCATTATACCTAATGTAGGCTCTGATGCTAACCCTAACTAAGGCCCTGACGGTGACCCTAACTAAGGCCTTCACACTATTCCTAACTAAGGGCGTAGCCCTAGCCCTAGCCCTAGGCGCAGCCCCAGCCCCAGCCCCAGCCCCCAACCCTGATCCTACAGAGGCCCTTATGGTCCTCCTAGGCCTTTCCCTGACACTGTCCTTAACTAAGGCCTTGACACTATTTCTAACTAAGTCCCCAGCCCCAGCGCAGCCCCAGGCCCAGGCCCAGCCCCAGCCCTAGCCCCAGGCCTAGCCCCAGCCCCAGCCCCAGCCCCAGCCCCAGCCCCAGCCTCTGATGCTTATCCTACAAAGGCCCTTATGCTACTCCTAGGCCTTGCCGTGACACTGTCCTTAAGTAAGGCCTTGACAATACTACTAACTCAGGCCGTGGTACTGTCCCTAACTAAGGCCCTGACAGTGTCCCTGTCTAAGGGACTGAATGTCCTCCTAACTCTGGCCCTGCCATTATACATAAACAAGGCTCTGACACTCGTCCTAATCGAGGGCCAGACACTGTCCCTCACTAAGGACCTGACACTACTTCTAACTCAGGGCCACATTATACCTAACGAAGGCTCTGATGCTAACCCTAACTATGGCCCTGACAGTGACCTTACCTAAGGCCTTGACACTATTCCTAACTAAGGGCCGAGCCCTAGCCCTAGCCCAAGCCCCAGGCCCAGCCGTAGCCCAAGCCCAAGCCCCAGCCCCAGCCGCAGCCCCAGCCCTAGCCCCAGCCGCAGCCCCAGCCCTAGCCCCAGCCGCAGCCCCAGCCCTAGCCCCGGCAGCAGCTGAAGCCCAAGCCCTAGCCCCAACCCCAGCCCCAGCCTCAGTCCCAGCCCTAGCCCCTGATGCTGATCTTATAGAGGCCCTTATGATCCTCCTAGACCTTCCCTGGACAATGTGGTAACTAAGGCGTTGACACTATTTCTAACTAAGGCCCCAGGTCCAGCCCCAGCCGCAGCCCCAGCCCCTGATGCTGATCCTATAGAGGCTTTTATGCTCCTCCTAGGCCTTGCCCTGACACTGTCCTTAAGTAAGGCCTTGACCCTATTCCTAACTAAGGGCCTAGCCCTAAACCTAGCCCCAGCCCCAGCCCCAGCCCTAGACCCATTCCCAGTCCCATCCCAGCCCCAGCCCCAGCCCCAGCCCCAGCCCTAGGCTTACCCTCAGCCCTAGCTCCAGCCCCAGCCCCAGCCCTAGCCCCAGCCCCAGCAACAGCCCTAGCCCTAGCCCCAGCCAGAGCCCCAGCCCCAACCCCAGCCCGATCCCCAGCCTCTGATGCTTATCCTACAAAGGCCTTTATGCTACTCCTAGGCCTTGCCCTGACACTGTCCTTAACTCAGGCCTTGACACTACTAGTAACTCAGGCCGTGATACTGTCCCTAAGGCCCTGACAGTGTCCCTGTCTAAGGGACTGAATGTCCTCCTAACTCTGGCCCTGCCATTATACATAAGAAAAGCTCTGACACTCGTCCTAACCGAGGCACCGACACTGTCCCTCACTAAGGCCCTGACACTACTTCTAACTCATGCCCTGACATTATACCTAACGTAGGCTCTGATGCTAACCCTAACTAAGGCCCTGACGGTGAGCCTAACTAAGGCCTTCACACTATTCCTGACTAAAGGCGTTGCCCTAGCCCAGGCCATAGCCGCAGTCCAAACCCCAGCCCCAGCCCCCACCCCTGATCCTACAGAGGCCCTTATGGTCCTCCTAGGCCTTTCCCTGACACTGTCCTTAACTAAGGCCTTGACACTATTTCTAACTAAGGCCCCAGCCCTAGCGCCGCCCCAGCCCTAGCCTCACCGTAGACGCAGTCCCAGCCCTAGCCCCAACACCAGCCCCAGCCCCAGCCCTCGCCCCTGATGCTGATTCTATAGAGGCCCTTATGAGTCTCCTAGGCGTTCCCTGACAATGTGGTAACTAAGGCCTTGACACTATTTCTAACTAAGGCCCCAGGTCCAGCCCCATCCGCAGCCCCAGCCCCTGATGCTGTTCCTATAGAGGCCTTTATGCCCCTCCTAGGCCTTGCCCTGACACTGTCCTTAAGTAAGGCCTTGACACTATTCCTAACTAAGGGCCTAGCCCTAAACCTAGCCCCAGCCCCAGCCCCAGCTCCAGCCCCAGCCCCAGCCCTATCCCCAGCCCCAGCCCCAGCCCTAGCCCTAGCCCCAGCGAGAGCCCCAGCCCTAGCCCCAGCCACAGGCCCAACCCCAGCTACTGATGCTGATCCTACAGAGGCCCTTATGCTCCTCCTAGGCGTTGCCCTGATACTGTCCTTAACTCAGGCCTTGACACTACTAGTAACTCAGGCCGTGATACTATCCCTAACTAAGGCCCTGACAGTGTCCCTGTCTAAGGGACTGAATGTCCTCCTAACTCTGGCCCTGCCATTATACATAAAAAAAGCTCTGACGCTCGTCCTAACCGAGGCCCCGACACTGTCCCTCACTAAGGCCCTGACACTACTTCTAACTCAGGGCCACATTATACCTAACGAAGGCTCTGATGCCAACCCTAACTATGGCCCTGACAGTGACCTTTACTAAGTACTTGACACTATTCCTAACTAAGGGCCTAGCCCTAGCCGTAGCCCAAGCCCCAGCCCCAGCCCCAGCCCTAGCCCAAGCCCCAGCCCCAGCCGCAGCCCCAGCCCTAGCCTCACCGTAGCCGCAGTCCCAGCCCTAGCCCCAACCCCAGCCCCAGCCCCAGCCCTCGCCCCTGATGCTGATTCTATAGAGGCCCTTATGAGGCTCCTAGGCCTTCCCTGACAATGTGGTAACTAAGGCCTTGACACTATTTCTAACTAAGGCCCCAGGTCCAGCCCCAGCCGTAGCCCCAGCCCCTGATGCTGATCCTATAGAGACCTTTATGCCCCTCCTAGGCCTTGCCCTGACACTGTCCTTAAGTAAGGCCTTGACGCTATTCCTAACTAAGGGCCTAGCCCTAAACCTAGCCCCAGCCCCAGCCCCAGCTCCGGCCCCAGCCCCAGCCCTATGCCCAGCCCCAGCCACAGCCCTAGCCCTAGCCCCAGCCAGAGCCCCAGCCCTAGCCCCAGCCACAGGCCCAACCCCAGCCACTGATGCTGATCCTACAGAGGCCCTTATGCTCCTCCTAGGCCTTCTCTGACAATGTGGTAACTACGGCCTTGACACTATTTCTAACTAAGGCCCCAGGTCCAGCCCCATCCGCAGCCCCAGCCCCTGATGCTGATCCTATAGAGACCTTTATGATCCTCCTAGGCCTTCCCCTGACAATGTGGTAACTAAGGCCTTGACACTATTTCTAACTAAGGCCCCAGGTCCAGCCCCAGCCGTAGCCCCAGCCCCTGATGCTGATCCTATAGAGGCCTTTATGCTCCTCCAAGACCATGCCCTGACACTGTCCTTAAGTAAGGCCTTGACCCTATTCCTAACTAAGGGCCTAGCCCTAAACCTAGCCCCAGCCACAGCCCCACCCCTAGCCCCAGACCCACACCCAGCCCAACCTTACCCTCAGCCCTAGCTCCAGCCCCAGCCCCAGCCCTATCCCCAGCCCCAGCACCAGCCCTAGCCCTAGCCCCAGCCAGAGCCCCAGGCCTAGCCCCAGCCACAGGCCCAACTCCAGCCACTGATGCTGATCCTACAGAGGCCCTTATGCTCCTCCTAGGCCTTGCCCTGACACTGTCCTTAACTCAGGCCTTGACACTACTAGTAACTCAGGCCTTGATACTGTCCCTAACTAAGGCCCTGACAGTGTCCCTGTCTAAGGGACTGAATGTCCTCCTAACTCTGGCCCTGCCATTATACATAAAAAAAGCTCTGACGCTCGTCCTAACCGAGGCCCCGACACTATCCCTCACTAAGGCCCTGACACTACTTCTAACTCAGGCCCTATCATTATACCTAACGAAAGCTCTGATGCTAACCCTAACTAAGGGCCTGACAGTGACACTAACTAAGGCCTTGACACTATTCCTAACTAAGGGCCTAGCCCTAGCCCCAGCCCCGGCCCCAGTCCCAGCGCCAACCCCAGCCCGAGCTCCAGCCTCTAATGCTTATCCTACAAAGGCCCTTATGCTACTCCTAGGCCTTACCCTGACACTGTCCTTAAATAAGGCCTTGCCACTACTACTAACTCAGTCCGTGGTACTGTCCATAACTAAGGCCCAGACAGTGTCCCTAACTAAGGGTTTGACTCTCCTCCTAACTCTGGCCCTGCCATTATACATATAAAAGGCTCTGACACTCGTCCTAATCGAGGGCTTGACACTGTCCCTCACTAAGGCCCTGACACTACTTCTAACTCAGGCCCTGTCATTATACCTAACGTAGGCTCTGATGCTAACCCTAACTAAGACCCTGACGGTGACCCTAACTAAGGCCTTCACACTATTCCTATCTAAAGGCGTGGCCCTAGCCCTAGGTGCAGCCCCAGCCCCCACCCCTGATCCTACAGAGGCCCTTATGGTCCTCCTAGGCCTTTCCCTGACACTGTCCTGAACTAAGGCCTTGACACTATTTCTAACTAAGGCCCCAGCCCCAGCGCAGCCCCAGCCCCAGCCCCAGCCCCAGCCCCAGCCCCAGCCCCAGCCCCAACCCCAGCCCGAGCCGCAGCCTCTGATGCTTATCCTACAAAGGCCCTTATGGTACTCCTAGGCCTTGCCCTGATACTGTCCTTAAGTAAGGCCTTGACAATACTACTAACTCAGGCCGTGGTACTGTCCCTAACTAAGGCCCTGACAGTGTCCCTAACTAAGGGTCTGACTCTCCTCCTAACTCTGGCCCTGCCATTATACTTAAAGAAGACTCTGACGCTCGTCCTAATCGAGGGCCTGACACTGTCCCTCACTAAGGCCCTGACACTACTTCTAACTCAGGCCCTGTCATTATACCTATCGTAGGCTCTGATGCTAACCCTAACTAAGGCCCTGACGGTGACCCTAACTAAGGCCTTCACACTATTCCTAACTAAGGGCCTAGCCCTAGCCGTAGCCCAAGCCCGAGCCCCAGCCCTAGCCCTAGCCCAAGCCCCAGCCCCAGCCGCAGCCCCAGCCCTAGCCGCACCGTAGCCGCAGTCCCAGCCCTAGCCCCAACCCCAGCCCCAGCCCCAGCCCCAGCCCTCGCCCCTGATGCTGATTCTATAGAGGCCCTTATGAGTCTCCTAGGCCTTCCCTGACAATGTGGTAATTAAGGCCTTGACACTATTTCTTACTAAGGCCCCAGGTCCAGCCCCAGCCGCAGCCCCAGCTCCTGATGCTGATCCTATAGAGGCCTTTATGCTCCTCCTAGGCCTTGCCCTGACACTGTCCTTAAGTAAGGCCTTTATCCTATTCCTAACTAAGGGCCTAGCCCTAAACCTAGCCCCAGCCCCAGCCCCAGCCCTAGACCCAGCCCTAGACCCAGTCCCAGCCCCAGCCCCAGCCCTAGCCCAAGCCCTTGCCCTAGCCCTAGCCCCAGCCCCAGACCCAGCCCTTGCCTTAGCCTCAGACCCAGCTCCAGCCCCAGCCCCAGCCCCAGCCCTAGCCCTAGCCCCAGCCACAGCCCCAGCCCTAGACCCAGCCCCATGCCCAACCCCAACCCCTGATGCTGATCCTACCGAGGCCCTTATGCTCCTCCTAGGCCTTGCCCTGACACTGTCCTTAACTCAGGCCTTGACACTACTACTAACTCAGGCCGTGATACTGTCCCTCACTAAAGCCCTGACAGTGTCCGTGTCTAAGTGACTGAATGTCCTCCTAACTCTGGCCCTGCCATTATACATAAAAAAAGCTCTGACGCTCGTCCTAACCGAACCCCTGAGACTGTCCCTCACTGAGGCCCTGACACTACTTCTAACTCAGGCCCTGTCATTATACCTAACGAAAGCTCTGATGCTAACCCTAACTAAGGCCCTGACAGTGACCCTAACTAAGTCCTTGACACTATTCCCAACTAAGGACCTAGCCCTAGCCCCAGCCCTAGCCCTAGCCCTAACCCCAGCCCCAGCCCTAGCCCCAGCCCCAGCCCAAGCCCTAGCCCCAGGCCCAGCCCTAGCCCTTGCCCCAGCCACAACCCCAGTCCTAGCCCCAGCCCCCGGCCCAACCCCAGCACCTGATGCTGATTGTACAGAGGCCCTTATGTTCCTCCAAGGCCTTACCCTGACACTGTCCTTAACTCAGACCTTGACACTAATACTAACTCAGGCCGTGATACTGTCCCTAACTAAGGCCCTGACAGTGTCCCTGTCTAAGGGACTGAATGTCCTCCTAACTCTGGCCCTGCCATTATACATAAAAAAAGCTCTGACGCTCGTCCTAACCGAGGCCCCGACACTGTCCCTCACTAAGGCCCTGACACTATTTCTAACTCATGCCCTGACATTATACCTAACGTAGGCTCTGATGCTAACCCTACGTAAGGCCCTGACAGTGACCCTAACTAAGGCCTCCACACTATTTCTAACTAAGGGCGTAGCCCTAGCCCTAGCCCTAGCCGCAGCCGCATCCCCAGCCCCAGCCCCCACCCCTGATCGTACAGAGGCCCTTATGCTCCTCCTAGGCCTTTCCTTGACACTGTCCTTAACTAAGGCCTTGACACTATTTCTATCTAAGGCCCCAGCCCCAGCGCCAACCCCATCACAGCCCCAGCCCCAGGCCCAGCCCCGGCCCTAGCTCCAGTCCCAGCCCCAGCCCTAGCCTCAGCCCCAGCCGCAACCCCAGCCCCAACCCCAGCCTCTGATGCTTATCCTACATAGGCCCTTATGCTACTCCTAGGCCTTGCCCTGACACTGTCCTTAACTCAGGCCTTGACAGAACTACTAACTCAGGCTGTGATACTGTCCCTAACTACGGCCCTAATAGTGTCCCTAACTAGGGGCCTGACTCTCCTCCTAATGTGGCCCTGCCATTATACATAAAAAAGGCTCTGACGCTCGTCCTAATCGAGGGCCTGACACTGTCCCTCACTAAGGCCCTGACACTCCTTCTAACTCAGGGCCACATTATACCTAACGAAGGCTCTGATGCTAACCCTAACTAAGGCCGTGACAGTGACCCTAACTAAGGCCGTGACAGTGACCCTGACTAAGACCTTGACACTATTCCTAACTAGGCCCTGCAGCTACACTTAACTCAGGCCCTGACACTGTCCCTAAATAAGGCCCTGATACTACACCTACAACAGGTCCTGACACTGTTCCTAACAGAGGCACTGATGCTAGTCCTAACTCAGGTCCTGAGAGTGTCCGTAACAAAAGTCCTGCTGCTGTCTAATATCTAAAGTTTTGACAGTATCCTTAGCATATATCCTGTCCCATCTCTTACTAAGGTCCTGAAACTGTCCCTAAGTGAGCCTTGACGCTGTCCCTAAGTGAGACCCTGAGCCTGTCCTTAAGTGAGGCCCTGAGAATGTCTTTAACCAAGACCCTAATGCTGATCCTACAGAGGCCCTCATACTCCTCCTAGGCCTTGCCCTGACACTGTCCCTACCGAAGGCTGTGACGCTGTTCCTAAAGAAGGCCCAGGTGTTCTCAGTAACTAAGGCCTTCAAACTGTCCCTCGCTACGTTCCTGACTTTATCCCTAGCCCGTAACGTGACTCAGTCCGTAGTTAATGTCCTGCCTCTTACCCTACCTGAAGCCCTAATGCTGTCCCTAACTAATTTCCTGACTAGTCATCAGTAAGGCCCTGACACTGTTTGTAAGTAAGGCCCGGAAGCTGTGTCTAATACAGGCCCTGCTGCTGGCAATAACTAAAGGCCTGACACTATCCTGAGCTAATATACTGAACCATCTCTAACCGAGGTCCTGACACTATCCCTAAGTCAGCCCTGATGCTGGCCCTAAATCCCTGAGGCTGTCCCTAAGACAGGCCCTGAAGCTATCCCTAACTGAGGCCTTGACGCTTCGCCTAACTCAGGCCCTGACCATGTCTTTTTTTTTTTTTTTTTTTTTTTGCGGTACACCGGCCTCTCACTGTTGTGGCCTCTCCCGTTGTGGAGCGCAGGCTCCGGACGTGCAGGCTCAGCGGCCTTGGCTCATGGGCCCAGCCACTCCACGGTATGTGGGATCTTTCCGGACCGGGGCACGAACCCGTGTCCCCTGTATCGGCAGGCGGACTCTCAACCACTGCACCACCAGGGAAGCCCCCATGTCTTTAACTAAGACCGTAATGCTCATCCTACAGAGGCCCTGATGCTTCTCCTGAGTCATGACCTGACAGTGTCCCCAGCTAAGGGCCTGACGCTAGGCCTCACTCAGGCCCTGTCGCTCTCCCTACGTCAGGCTCTGACGCTTTCCCTACCTGAAGCCCTGACACTGGTTCTAAACAAGGCCCTGATATTCTCAGTAACTAAGGTGTTGACACTATACCTGGGTCATTTCCTGACACTATACCTAGATCATAATTTAACCCTGTCTTTAGGTAAAGTCAGGCCTCTTACGGCAACTAAAGCCCTGATGCTGCTCTTAACTCAGGCCCTGAATTCAGCCCCAAGGCTGTGACACTGTCCCTAACTAAGGCCTTGATGCTCTAAGTCAGCTCCTGATACTGTCCTTAACTAAGGCCGTAATACTATTCCTCACTCAAGCCCTGACAGTGTACCTAACAGAAGGCTCTGACACTAGTCCCAACCAAGGTCCTGACAGTGTCCGTAACAAAGCCTCTGTTGCTCCTAACCAATGCCCGGACACTGTCCCTAAGTAGAGCCTGAGACTATGGCTAACTCAGGCCGTGACACGATACCGAACAGAGGTTCTGATGCTGGTCCTAGCTCAGGCCCTCACACTATTTCTAAGAAAGGCTCTGGTGCTACTCCTAACTAAGGCCCTGAGACTACTCCTAACTCACGCCCTGACACTCTCCCTAAATAACGCCCTGACATTACTCCTAGCTCAACCCGTGAATGTGTCCCCAACTAAGGCCCTTGTTGTACTCCTAATGTAGGCCCTGCCACGATACCTAAGAAAGGCTTTGATGCTAGTATTAACTAAGGTCCTGACACTGTCCGAACTAAGGCCCTGACACTACTCCTAACTCAGGCCCAGACACGATACCTAACGAAGGCTCTGATGCTAATCCTAACTCAGGCCCTGACACTGTCCCTAACAAAGGCCCTGCTGCCGTCAATATCTGAAGTTGTGACACTCTCCTGAGCATATATCCTGTCACATCTCTTACTAAGGTCGTGAAACTGTCCCTACGTGAGCCTTGACGCTGTCCCTAAGTGAGGCCTTGAGAATGTCTTTAACCAAGACCCTGATGCTGATCCTACAGAGGCCCTTATGCTCCTCCTAGGCCTTGCCCTGGCACTGTCCCTACCGAAGGCCATGACGCTGGTCGTAAAGAAGGCCCAGGTTCTCTCAGTAACTAAGGCCTTCAAACTGTCCCTCGGTCCTTTCCTGACCTTATTCCTAGCCCGTAACCTGACTCAGTCCATTGTTAATATCCTGCCTCTCATCCTACATAAAGCCCTAATGCTGTCCCTAACTAAGGTCCTGAATAGTCCTTTTAAGGCCCTGACGCTGTCTGTAAGTAAGGCCCGGAAGCTGTCCCTAATGTAGGCCCTGCTGATAGTAATAACTAAAGGCCTGACACTATACTGAGCTAATATACTGACCCATGTCTAACCAAGGTCCTGACACTATTCCTGAGTCAGCCCTGACGCTGTCCCCAAATAAAGCCATGAGGTTGTTGCTAACATAGGCCCTGAAGCTACCCGTAACTGAGGCCCTGACGCTCTCCCTAACTCAGTCTCTGATCATGTCTTAAGACCGTAATGCTGATTCTACAGAGGCCCTGATGCTGCTCCTGAGTCATGTCCTGACAGTGTCCCTAGCTAAGGGCCTGACGCTAGGCCTCAGTCATGCTCTGACCGTCTCTCTGTCAGGCTCTGACGCTGTCCCTACCTGAAGCCCTGATACTCGTTCTGAACAAGGCCCTGATCCTCTCAGTAACTAAAGTTTGACACTATCCGTAGGTTATTTCCTGATACTATACCTAGACTTTAACCTAATAGTTTCTTTAGCTAAAGTTGAGCTTCTTATGCCAACTAAAGCCCTGATGCTGTGCCTAACTGAGGCCCTGACTTTAGTCCCAAGGCCATGACACTGTCCCTAACTAAGGCCTAGATGCTCATCCTAAGTCAGGGCCTCATACTGTCCCTACCTAGGGCCCTGACACTATTCCTAACTGAGGCCCTGACACAATCCCTAACAAAGTCCTTGACTCTACTGCTAACTCAGGCCCTGACAGTGTCCCTAAATAACGCCCTGATACTACTCCTAACTCAGGCCATGACATTGTTCCTAACTAAGGCTCTGATACTACTCTTAACTCAGGCCCTGATATGATACCTAACAAAGACCCTAGTCCTAACCAAGGCCCTGACACACACTGTCCCTATCTAAGGCCTTGACATTACTCCTAACTCAGGCCTTGACATGATACCTAACAAAGTCTGTGATGCTAGTCCAAACTAAGGCCCAACACTGTCCCTAACTAAAGCTTTGACACTACTCCTAAGTCAAGGGCTTTAGTTAGGTCCTGTTTCAGCACCTTAGTTAGGAATAGCATCAGAACCTTAGTTAGGTATTGTGTCAGGGCCTAAGTTAGGAGTACTGTCAGGGCCTTAGTGAGGGACAGTGTCAGGGGCTGAGTTAGGTACAGTGTCAGGGGCTGAGTTAGGAGTACAGTGAAGGCCTTGGTGAGGACAGTGTCAGGGCCTTAGTTAGGTACAGTGTCAGGGGCTGAGTTAGGAGTACGGTGAAGGCCTTGGTGAGGACAGTGTCAGGGCCTTAGTTAGGACTATTCAGGTCCTTAGGGACAGAGTTAGGGCTTCAGGTAGGCTAATTATTACTTAATAAGTAAGCCTTGTTAGGTATCGGGTCAGGGCCTAAGTTAGGAGTACTGTCAGGGTCTTAGTTAGGGACAGTGTGAGGGCCTTGATTAGGACTAGCATCTGAGCCTTTGTTAGGGACAGTGTCAGGGTCTTAGTTAGGACTAACGTCAGGACCTTCTGTTAGGTACACTGTCAGGGCCTGAGTTAGGATTAGTGTTAGGGCCTTTGTTAGGGACAGTATCAGGCCCTGACGTTGGACCAGCATCTAGGCCTTAGTTAGGGACAGTGTCAAGGCCTTGGGACTAAGTCAGGGCCTGAGTTACGCACAGCATCCAGGCCTTTAGTTGGCATGAGAGGCTCGACTTTAGCTAAAGACAGGGTTACGTTAAGGTATAGGTATAGTGTCAGGAAATGACCTGGGGATAGTGTGAATACCACAGTTACTGGGAGTATCAGGTCCTTGTTTAGAACCAGTGTCAGGGGTTCAGGTAGGGATTGCCTGGGAGCCTGTTATAGGGAGAGCGACAGGGCCTGAGTGAGGCCTAGCATCAGGCCCTTAGCTAGGGACACTCTCAGGGCATGACTTAGGAGCAACATCGGGGCCTTTGTAGGATGAGCAGTAGGGTCTTAGTTAAAGACATGATCAGGGCCTGAGTTAGGAGTACATTCAGGGCCTTAGGTAGGGAGAGTGTCAGGGCCTTAGTTAAGACTAGCATCAGAGCCTTTGTTAGGTATTGTGTCAGGGCCTGAGTTATGAGTAGTGTCAGGGCCTTAGTTAGGGACAGTGTCAGGACCTGAGATAGGAGTAGTGTGAAGGCTTTAGTTAGGGCCAGTGTCAGGGCCTGATTTAGCAGTAGTCAGGGCCTTAGTTAGGGACAGCATTAGGGCTTCAGGTAGGATAAGAGGCAGGACATTAGCTACGGACTGAGTCAGGTTACAGGCTAGGCATAACGTCAGGAAATGAGCGAGGGATAGTTTGAAGGCCTTAGTTATTCAGATCATCAGGACCTTATTTAGGACCTGCGTCAGGGCCTTATCTAGGGACAGTGTCCACGCAAGGCTTAGGAGTAGCACCAGTACTTCTGTAAGATCAGCATCAGGGTCTTTGTTAAAGACATTATCAGGACCTCTGTTAGGGACAGCCTCAGGGCCTCTCTTAGGGACAGCATCAAGCCCTCACTTAGGGACAGTTTCAGGAACTTAGTAAGAGATGGGACAGGATATAAGCTTAGGATAGTGTCAGGACTTTCGATATTGACAGCAGCAGGGCCTTTATTAGGGACAGTGTCAGGGCCTGAGTTAAGTGTAGCATCAGGGCCTTAGTTAGGAATAGTGTCAAGGCCTTAGTTAGGGTTACCATCAGTGCCTTCGTTAGGTATCATGTCAGGGCCTGAGTTAGTAGTTGTGTCAGGGCCTCAGGGACAGTGTCAGGGCCTGAGTCATTAGTAGTGTCAAGGCCTTCGTTAAGGACAGTGTCAGGGCCTGAGTTATGTGTAGCATCAGGGCCTTAGTTAGGAGTAGTGTCAAGGGCTTAGTTAGGGTTAGTGTCAGGGCCTTAGTTAGGATTAGCATCAGAGCCTTCGTTAGGTACTGTGTCAGGGCCTGAGTTAGGAGTAGTGTCAAGGCCTTCATTAAGGACAGTGTCAGGGCCTGAGTTATGTGTAGCATCAGGGCCTTAGTTAGGAGTAGTATCAAGGGCTTAGTTAGGGTTAGTGTCAGGGCCTTAGTTAGGATTAGCATCAGAGCCTTCATTAGGTACTGTGTCAGGGCCTGAGTTAGGAGTAGTGTCAGCGCCTTTGTTTCGGACAGTGTCAGGGCCTTGGTTAGAACTAGCGTCAGAGCCTTTGTTAGTTATAATGTCAGGGCCTTAGTTAGGGACACTGTCATGGCCTGAGGTAGGTGTAGTGTCAGGGCCTTAGGTAGAGACAGTATCAGGGCCTGAGTTAGTGGTAGTGTCCAGGCCTTAGTTAAGGACAGTGTCAGAGCCTTAGGTACGATTAGCATCAGAGCCTTTGTTAGGTATCGTGTTAGGGCCTGAATTAGGAGTCGCACAAGGCCTTTCATTGTGGACAATGTTAGGGCCTGAGTTAGGAGTGGCATCAGTGCCTTTATTAGGAACAGTGTCAGGGCCTTAGTTAGGACTAGCATCAGAGCCTTTGTTAGGAATCGTTTGAGAGCCTGAGTTAGGAGTAGTGTCAGGGCCTTAGTTAGGGACAGTGTCAGTGCCTTAGTTAGGAACAGCATCAGAGCCTTTTTTAGGTATCGTGTCATGGCCTGAGTTATTAGTAATCTCAGGCCTTACTTAGGGACAGTGTCATTGCCTTGGTTAGGACTTGGGGGACAAGAAGACCATGCAACTGGGTGCTGCCGCTTTCCACCTCCTCTCCCTCAGGCTCCCTGGCCTGCCCGCGTCCCTGTGGCACAGCTCTGTGTTTGGTCACCCTTTGTGTGGTAGAGGCCTGGAGGAGATGGTCAGTGTCCTCATGGGAGGATCCTGCTGCCCACAGAGCATCTGGGACTCTGAATCCAAGTTCAGCAAGGGGAATACTCTGGAACTTTCTGACCCTCCAGGCCCCAAAAGCCTGGGAGCTTGGCTGGGCTCCCATACCCACTTCTTATGCAGTCTCCCTGGCTCCCCCATCCCACCACAGTGAGGATCCAGAAGGTGCTATGTGAGGCCCTTTCCAGTCTGGGCAGCACCAGGGCCCTGGGGCTCTTCCAGGCCCAGAGCATCTCTGAGTGTATTCCAGTGTAGTGAAAAATTGACAGTTTTCACACAGTGTAGAACAAGCCTGGCTGTTATTTATGGTTCGTGTTGTGTGTGATTTTTCATGGTCTTGGAGAGTCCTATCATTTTTTTTATGCATCAGCACATTTTCCCACAGCACGTGCTTGAGTCCACAGGCTCAGGGGGTATTCCTGGGTTCTCTGGTCAGGAAGGCCCAGTCAGACTGGAGGGGAGACTGACTACACCCAAGGCCTGATCCTTGTCAGGCAGAGGGCAGGAGATAGTCCAGTTGAGGTAGGATTGAGGCTCATTCCAGGAGGGTCATCCTGACTGTGGTCTAAAGAGATGCCGCTGCTTCTGGGAATATTTTTTTCTAGAGGAGCAAAACAGAGATGTTGTATAGAGCATGCCTTGGACTAACAGGCAAAGGCAAGTCCGTGCAGGCCTGTGAGAGGGGGATCATGTCTCCCAGATCTTCATGGACTGTAGACCCAGCACCTCTGCAATCAGCCCCAGGTGGAGCAGCATTAAGACATAGAAGAAGTGGACTTGGGTCAGACTGCAGCTTTGTGATTGTGCACAGAGACGGCTGACTGTTTCCCAACTCCAGGGTTCTAGAACTGGGGCCTCTGGAGGGCATAGGCATTCAGGAATATGGTGAAGTGCTTATGGAAGAGTAGTTAGCAAAATGTAAGCCTCAGCCCACAGCAAGATACCATGCAAGATAACACAAGACCCCCAGTCCGGAAGTAGCACAGACATGACCTGCAAGTGACACTCAGACTTGCTTCTCCCACGAGCGGCTGGGGCAGCGGAAGGCTCGGCTGAGGCAGCTGAGCAGGCTGGGTCTGTACCCCACGACTGGGCAGGGCAGAGCGTGCTTGAGCCTTCAACGAGCCTCAGTGACAGGTGCAGGGCTGTGACCATCTTTAGTTCCCAGGGGCCATCTGGTGTCTCCTCGTTCTTGGGGAGGGTGAAACACAAACAAACTTTGTGAAATTTCCTGAGCTTTTGTGTGTATGTGTGTATTACGTGAGTGTGCGCAAGCATGTGCATGTGTGTGCTGTCTGTGCACAGGTCTGTGTACACCCGAGTGCATGTGAGTGTGTTTATGTGCAGGCAGGCACATGTGTGTATGCACGTGTTTTTGCATGCGCAGCACGTGTGATTGTGTGCCTGTGTGTGACTGCAGTCCATCTTTTCATGTGTGTGTGTACATGTGTGTGAATGCCGGTATGCTTGGGCGTGTACGTGCACATGTGTGTGTACAGATGCATACTGTGGGGGGATGAGGAAGGCACGGGGTTGTTGCTTTCTGGTGCCGCCTTCCCCCACCCTCCCTTTTGCTGTGGCCTCAGCACTTCGTGGTGAAGTGTAGAGACTCAAAAGGAGGACCACTACCCGCTACCGTCAGTGATCTGTCTGCTCATCCTCACGGTCATCCATCTGTCCAGTAAACATCCCTGAGCCTGTGCCACGTGCTGGGGCCTGGGGTCCACAGTGAAGCAGGCGCATGCTCTCAGCTGTGCTCAGCCCAGCCGTGCGCGGGACAGAGAAGCTGCAGGCCAGGTATGTCTGCGGAGGGAGAGGTTACCTCTGGCTGGTGGGTCAGCGGAGGTGGCAGCTGAGCTGAACTGAAGGAGCGGGATGGACGGAGCTCGCTCTAGAGGAGGGTGGGGGCAGGGGGCAGGGGAAGGGGCTGGGTGCCTGGCTCGCGGGGAGGACGCATCGCAGAGGGGCTGCAAGGGTGGCCAGACAGCTAGCTTTGACTTCGTTTTATAGACAGAACAGTTTTGGAACCAGAGTGACAGGATTAGGCCCACATTTTTCCTCTGGTGGCGGCTGAGGGGTTTGATGGCAGAAGAGAGGAGATGGGCCAAGGAACAGGGGTGACGGTGGGGGCTGTGCCTCCGCCAGGCTTCCAGCCTCTTTGTGGTGGTCCCTTGGGTCCACAAGGTTAGCACACACCTTGCGTGAGGCCAGAATGGGGCTTCCTCTTCATTCCCTCTTTCCCAGAAGTAAACGCAACACAGTTTGGAGTTGGTGAGACTGAGGGGGCCATCTTTCAGGAAAGGCAAGCGTCAGCGTTGGCTGGGGTGCCCACCCGGGGACAAGGGGGACCCTTAGCCAGACCCGCAGACCCCGGGGAAGGACACGGTGTGCTCAGAGAGGCAGGGATAGTCAGGAAAGCCAGGTGTGCAGAGAAGGCTCGGCCAAGGGGGCCCTGGGGGCTCAGAGACTCAGGAAGTGAGGGGAGGGGCGGCCAGACATCCGTGAACTAGGCCCAGGGGTCGACGGACCAACGGTCGTGCTGTGTGCAGGGTGGACACACAGGGCCAGAGGCACTTCTGTAGGGAACGTCTCCTGGGTGCAGTGGGCTCTGGAAATTGTCTGCGGGTTGCCACACCTTCTGGGGGCTCTCCGGCCCAGGCCCTAGCCGGGAGCTGCCTGTCCAGCCTACCCTGGCTCCACCTCCAGACTGCGCAATCCTGGGCGGGCGGGACAGGCTCCTCGTGCCTCGGTTGCCATGACCTGTAACGTTTCCTTTCCAGTTTCCAGATTCATTGTAAGTATATATGTACAGTTTCTTGCGTTGTCTTGCGCCACCCGTTGGCTTAGGGAAGAACTCTCCTAGTAGGTTGGCCTGCAAGGTGTGCTACTTCAGAGCTTCCATCTGACATACTCTTCCCTGCCCGAAATGCAAACACAGCACACACTCCCTGCCTGGTTTGGGAATGATGACACCTCACCTCTCACCTCTCCTGCCGTCTCCTGCCCGCACTCCAACCTCAAGGACACTTCGGTTCCGCATCTGACTCCCGACCCCTCCAGCTGGCTGGGGACAGGCAGCCTCATGAGACAGTGCACACAAAGTTTTCTGGCCGGGCTGTGAAGATGAGGACCAGGTCCCACCTGTGCCAATGAAGCAGGCGTCTCACCTGGATTAGTCTCCGGGCTGTTGAAGGTGGACTGAAGGTCAGACAGTCCAGAGGCCAAGGGCCCCAGAGGAGGGGGGTGTGGGCACAGGTAGACCAGGAGCAGCTGCCCATCTGGTCAGGAGAGTCCAACAACCCAGGACTTTCTGGTTCCTGGGGGGAGGAGAGGGCAGAGGCAGTGGGGGCCCAAAGACAGGTCTTGCTTCACCTCTGGATGGAGCCACTCAGGTGAGCCCAGGTTTTGAGGGATGAGTTAAAGGATGCAGGCTAGAGGGTCAGGGTTAGAGGATCAGGTTAGACGGTCTGAGTCAGGGTCAGGGTAAGGGTTGGGAGTTTACAGGTCAAGGTCGAGTATCTAGGGGCTAGGGGTTAGGAGCCTTAGGGTTTAGGATTAGAGATTAGGAGGTTAGGGTTAGGGAGTGAACAGTAGAGATTTGGGCGTTAGGGTTAGTGGGTTAGTGTTAAGCACAGCTGACCCACGGCCCCCCTAACCCCACATGTCTGAGTGGACAGGACTTGCCTGGGGTCACTCACGAGTGGGGGTTCACCTGGGCCGCTGGTTATCTACCCCCGTCCTGGAACCTGAGAGCAGAAGAACGAAACGTCTGCTCGGGTCACTGACTTTCAAATCCAACTCAACCTCAGTCAATGGCTGTTAGGGCCTCAGAAGCCCACAGGGCTCCCTCCTACCATCTGAACTGGAAAGAGTAGTGCTGGCCCCACTTGGCCTGGGCAGCCCGGGTCCAGCACAGGCCTGACTGAGCTCACTCCATGGTCATGTTATGAATTTATATAGAACTTGGTGCAGCGACCTACCAGCCCCCAGGTGCTGCCTCCTGAGGGCTGGTGGGGCCCTCCTGGGACTGCAGGCATCCTTTGTCCCATCTGAGTGGGCATCAGTAGACATCAAGTCTCAGGACAGCCCTTGACCTCTGACCATCCAGGCAGTCACCTATGGTCCTCCAGCTCAGGCCAGTCTGGTCCCTGTCAAGCCCCTGTGGCCAATTACTGAGCTGACCTTGCTGCTGGCAATTGAACAGCTACCTGGGCAGCACAGACAGCCCTTTGGGATGTTTCAGTTACTAACATGCATGTGGTTGAGAAAAGGGCCTCCCCCTCACAGGCCCATAGCCTGCCAAGTGAGGTAATAACCGTCTAAACATTTGAGTGTGTCCCTGACATAACAACCATACAGCAGACCATGGCCTTGCAATCCTTTGGGCTTCCAGCTGTAACAAACTTTTGATATTCATACTCATTAAGAGTCAAAGATACGGGAGCAACTGGGCCACCCAATGGACAGTTTGACACTGAGGCCGCATGGTCTTGGAGATCCACATGCACCCATGTGGTCTCTGAAAGCTGCCCATGATGGATTCCATGATACGGCATAATCCTTGAGCCTCCCACTGCTTCATTGAGCAAGAATTTGCTAACCACCATAGCATTTAGTCTCTGCTCTTTGTAAAGGAGAGAGGAGACTGGATAAATGAGCAGTATTGTTCTTGGGGGATGGGTGAGTCATGTGGCCAGGGGGCAGGTGTGACTCCTGGGCTCCCGCCACCAGAGACATCAAGGAGGGCTGTGCCTTTTGCAAGAGGAAGAGGTTCTTGCTGTTGTGGACGGACAGCAAGAGCACTGGATGGGTGGCTGCAGCCCCTGACCCTAAATCAGCCCCGTCCTTCCTTGGCCTTCAGATCCCACAGCTGTGCAGTGGGCCGTCAGTGGTGTGGAATCTGCCGCTTTCCCCAGTCCAGCATCTGTTCTCATGCCAAAGTCCAGAACCTCAGCTTTCCTTTGGGAACTTCTTACTTGTTTCCAGTCCAAACAGTTCCAGAGGGCTGATGCTACGTTCCACCCACCTTGAAGATGGGCATATGATCCACATCTAGCCAATCCCATGTTCCATCCTGTGGGTGCTCTGATGGGTTCAAGGACGATGCTATGATCCAAACCAGGCCAGTGACGTTAATTTTATTTCATTTTTTGGCCATACTGTGCACGCGGGATTTTAGTTCCCTGACCAAGGATTGAACCTGTGCCCCCTACATTGGGAGCTCAGAGTGTTAACCACTGGACCACCAGGGAAGTCCCATCCCCTCATTTTCAAAACTGCTATTGATTTAAAGCACACAAGATGGTTGTGATATGAGTGGCCTTTTCAGTATGACTTCTTTGACTTAGAATGTTTTCAATGTTTATCCATGTTGTAACATGTATTATCAGTGTTTCATTCATTTTTTTATTGTGGTTAAAAATACATAACATGGGGATGGGGGGCAAGTGGAGGGAACGGCCCAGATGCACACCATTCACGGACCCTCTGGACTGGAAGGACTCGTGAGAGCCGGAGCCCAGAAATCCGGGGATGGATAAGATGCAGCGTCCCCTCCAATTCCCGTAAGCGCCCCTTGCTCCATCCTGCACCCAAATACCTCAGCTAGGCCCTCTCCCCACTCTTGACACTCCAGACTCAGCCGGGACAGACCTCTGCAGCCGCCACTCCCCACCCTGCAGGAGAAGCTCAGAGGTCCTGTCCCCCTTTCCTCTGAGGGACTCTTTTTGGTGACCACAAAAGGATTTGGTCGCTCAGGACAAAGCTGGTAGAGGACAGTGGGATGGCTGTGCCCGGCGCGCCACGCTTCCTCCTGACCTTCGACTTGGACGAGAGTATCGTGGACGAAAACAGCAACGACTCCGTCGTGCACGTGCCGCGGTGGGCCAGCGGCTGCCTGAGAGCCTGCGTGCCACCTAGCGCGAGGGCTTCTACAACGAGTACATGCAGCGCGTCTTCCAGTACCTGGGCGAGCAGGGAGTGCGGCCGCGGGACCTGCGCGCCATCTACGAGGCCATCCCCCTGTCACCCGGCACGGGCGGGCTGCTGCAGTTTGTGGCCAAGCAGGGTGCCTGCTTTGAGGTTATTCTCATCTCAGACGCCAACACCTTTGGCATGGAGAGTGCGCTGTGCGCCGCCGGCCACCACGGCCTGTTCTGCCGCATCTTCAGCAACCCGTCGGGGCCCGACCCTTGGGGGCTGCTGGCGCTGCAGCCCTTCCACGCGCACAGCTGCGCTCGCTGCCCCGCCAACATGTGCCAGCACAAGGTGCTCAGCGACTATCTGCGCGAGCAGGCCGACGACGGCCTGCCCTTCAAGCACCTTTTCTACGTGAGCAACGGCGCCAACGACTTCTGCCCCATGGGGCTGCTGGCAGGCGGCGACGTGGCCTTCCCGCGCCGCCACTACCCCATGCACCGCCTTATGCAGGAGGCGCAGAAGGCCGAGCCCAGCTCCTTCCGCGCCAGGGTGGTGCCCTGGGAAACCTCCACCGAAGTGCACCTACACCTGCATCAGGTGCTGAGGACGTGGCCTGCAGGGGCCACCCGGGCGGGGAGGGCGTGGGGCGGTGGGGGTCGGGAAAGAGAAAGCTAGTTTTATTACTCCCTTTCCCTTTCGTTTCAGTATATCCCTCCAGGATTTCCCGGAATCCCAGGTTGGTCCATTTGGGGACTGGAGGAGAGAGTTGGGAGCTGTCCCCATCTGTGCAGTTAACCCAGCTCGGCTGCCTCCCCCAGTTCCACTGCAAGCGAATTCCGGAGTCCGGCCGCAGCAGCGTGGCGCGCATATCTGAGCAGGCAGCAGTGTTTCCACAAACCTTGTCCTCTCAGTTGGGAGGACGGGGTTCCCTGTCAGGGTCGAGAAGGAACATGTCCCGCCGCGTTGCGGTTAACTGTTGCCTTGGGCTGCGTGGCCTCCCTCCTCCAGTCTTCTGTCCAGAGGACCTAGGCCCCGAAATGTTTCCCCCCACCTCCCCCGCACTGGACTCCCCACAGAGAGAGGTGGTGCTCCCTACCAACGGTCCCAGGCCTAGATCTTGCTTTACCTACTGTGACTACACTACACTCCTTGCCTCCCCCAACCCCACCCTGTAAGCATCCCCACAGGATAAAAAGCTGGAGGGAACGGTCACCTCCTGTTGGTGGAAAGAGGTAGCACACTGTCCCGGGGCTCGGGTCTGGCCAGCCAGGGACCTCACAGAGCCCGAAGATGTCTCCTTGCAGCACAGCCTCGTCTATGCAGCAAGAAAGCAGGGACTTAACCAAGGTCGCCCCACTGACTGGGCCCTTTTGAGCCCCCCTCCTCCCGTATGGAAGAGAAAGCCATGATGCTTTAAAGCAGAGCCAGTGGAAACCCAAGGCCCACCTCCCTCTTCTGGGGTTTCAGAGCTGTGAAGGAGGTGAAGGGGCAGAGGTGAGCGAGGTGTCTCACGCTGCCGTCTGGGGGATGAGGGCGAGGTGAGCTCTGCTCTCAGAGAGCCCCACTTAAGTGAGGGAGCTGGTCCCCACTCTTGGAGGAGTGCCCAGCCTGGGGCACCAAGACTGAATACACAACAAAGTAGGCAACAGGCAAAAGAGCAGGGTGCGGCCCACCTTCGCAGAGGGGCACAGGGGTCTAGTGTGGAGGGCTCAGTGAGCACCGAGGAGATGGGAGATACTGCTGCTTAGGGCAGGCAGAGGAGGCTCAGTTAGCAGGAGCCTTACAGGTGGGTTGCCTTTCAGTCCCTCGGCCCGCTAGCCCTGCAGGGCAATCATCAGGAGGTCATCAGAATTTTATTCAAAGTTGGCACTTGCAGCTGGACACCCTGTCTTGCATGGCGTAAGGGTTCCCTGTGGATAAGGTCACCAAGCTCCTTGGCTTCCAGTTCTTTCCTGTCTCCAGCAGGCCTCTGGGTGCCTCCTCTTCTTCACCCGGACGCCTTCCCACTGCAATGGGGGAAAGGAAGAGACACAGCTCACAGCCCAGGAGGCGTGCCGGTCTGGTCCAGTCTTGACTGGAGCAGGCTTTGGTGTGGGACTCAAGAGGCTCACTCAAGGCGGTGCTTGGGTCAGCATCCCAGAGATCCCAGGTTGTCAGCAGCTGGGCTGCGCATAGTTCCTGGGGAAGAATCCAGACCCCTCTGAGCCGATGCCCTCACAGAAGCCATCGGAGTAGTGGCGGGTGATGCAGATAATGGTGCCCTCAGAGAAGGAGAGTTCATTGTCCTTGTGGCGGGTGTATGGGTACAGTGTCATTACTGCAGGGCGGGAGGCGAGGGGTGCCGTGAGACGTGCCTCCTGCCCCGCCACAGGGATGCTTGTGCCCACATACTGGACTCTAGGGGGCAATGTGGGGAGTGGGGCAGGAGATGCCTTCTTCAAAGCCCCAGGACTCCTCCCCAGCTGAGCTAATACTCAGTATCAGGCCAGCTGCTTCCCTCCTCTGTGGGGGTGCGGTGGCGTGGAATAAAAGGCTCCACAAGTGTGACACAAGCCATCCCCTCCACTCCAAGAAACTTCAGTGTTTGAGAGCAGGGCCCCAGGATGTACCCATGTTTTGTAATCTGCTTTCAGCCCCCGTTCATCCTGGTCTTTCCACAATGTCTCTGGCAGGTGCTGGAGGTATTGCTCAGTAGGTGCTCTAGTAGGTGCTCAGTAAATACAGCAACATTGAACAGTGTAGACTTGGCCGAGTGAGCCTTCGGCAAGTCACTTAGTTTAACCTCTCAGGCTCAGCTTCGTCTGTTAAATTGGAGTGTGAAGATCCTAGGAGGTTAAGTAAAAGTGAGAAAATGGATGAGAAGCTTCGACTCTGGGGTCTGGTATAAAGCAGGGGCTAAATTATGTTAAAACCCCCCACATAACATTTGCCATTTAAATCATTTTGAGCATACAGTTCTATGGCATTAATTACATTCACGTTGTACAAATATTCTCAGCATCCACCTCCGGAAGTTATTTTCCCTATGGAAAATTCTGTATCAGTTTCTCTAAATTTTTGCCAACATTTGTTATTTTTAGCTTTCTTGATTGTAGGCTTTCTAGTGTGTGGAGGGGTCGGCGTTGTGGTGTTAACTTGCATTTCATCACGACTAATGACGATTAACATCTCTTCATGTGCTTGCTGACCATTTGTATGTCTTATCTGGAGAAGGGTCTTTTGAAGCCCTTTTTCCATTTAAAACATTGGGTTGTTTGCCGAGTCCTGCCAAGCGCTCCTCCTGGCGGCGTTGGTGTCGGTGAGTCCAGCCTGGAGCCGTCTCCGCGCTGCAGGGGCCCGCGCCCGGGGGCATCGCTAGCTGCCTCTCAGGAGAGGAGACGCCCGCCCCCCGTGCCTGGAGCGCCGAGATCGTGCTGCGCCGCGCGGACGCGGCGCCGGCGGGGCGGGTCTTGCTAGGCATTGGGTGCGGGTCACCTGAGCGCGGCGGCGGTTTGCGCGCCTCTCCTGGAGAAGAATGTCCTGCAAGTGGGCGTTCCGGCGCCTGTGCCTGGAGCGCCGTGATTGTGCTGCGCCGCGCGGACGCGGCGCCGGCGGGGCGGGTCTTGCTCGGCATTGGCTGTGGGTCACCTGAGCGCGGCGGTGGTCTGCGCGCCTCTGCCGGAAGAGAGTGTCTTGGAAGTGGGCGTCCCGGCCAGAGCACACCTGGCGCGGGGCGTCCTCGGGGCTCCTCGCCGTCGGCACCACGCGAGCTGGCGGGGGTCTAGGAAGCCAGTGCTCGGCGGCTGGGAACGACCCGTCCCGTGGGTCCCTGGCACCCCAGCGGCATCCGAGCGCGGAGCGGAGGGCTGCGGACCGCAGGTAAGGGGACGGGGGTTGGTGGGGGTGGGTGGAGGAAGGAACGAGGAATTACACCAGAGCTGTTTGGTACAGGGGCAGAAACAGAAAACTCAGACGTACCCCTGCAGAGGCCATGGGAGTTAAGTTGTAAATGCTGCTGGCTTTCAGTAGCCGGCAGCCATTCTCTTCCTGTAGCTGATGGGATACAAAGCTCTACTGGGTTGTTCTTTGCACGGGATAGTCTTGTTTTGCAGAAATTCAGCTCAGAGCCATCCTTGATGTGTAAGTGTAAGGTCGGATCTTAACAAACGGCATCGCGAAACAGAGGAAAGCTTCAAGTGAGCTTTATTAGGGGGCGCTCCCGGGCGAGGTTCACTGGTCGAGAGAAAGGGACCAGAGAAGTCGCCCCCGGGCGAGGGCTGGGCAAGATTTTATAGGGGAAGAAGGGAAAGGGGTGTGGTGAATCTGGGAGGGCGCAGGGAATTCCTTATCTGGTGGTCTCTTCGGGTGTCGTGGCACTATCTGATGCCGATTACATCAGTCTTGGGACCGCTAGTCCCGTCCCTCGAAAGGCGGGAAGGCTGGGCCGGGTGGAAATCCCCCAGGTCAGTTCCTGGAACTGGGTGGTCCGGAATGTCTCCAGGTCAGTTTCTGGAACTGGGTGGTCCGGAGAGTTTCGGTCTGATGCAACCTGTGAATCTGATTGCGTCCCCCTGCCTCTGGCCAGTTGGCCTTACATCCCGACATCTTTGGTGTAATGGGGCGGCGTTCCGATCTCTGGCTACTTCATGCTGAATGGGGGCGTCGAAAGGGGAGTCGGGCGACCAGAGGTCCGAGGCTTAGGGGAGACCAGTGGGGGTTTCTGTAGGAAGTAAGGTGTAAGGACCGAGGAACATTTGGTTTGTGGCCACCCAAGAGACTTCCTCCATGGGCCGGCGAAGGAACTTAAGAAAACGGGGGGCAAACATGAGCAAGATACAGATGAGAATTAAGGGGCCTCAGATTGGTGTTAGCCAGGTATAGAGGGTGGATCGCCACCAATCGGGAATTGGGGAGGCGGACTGTTGGTGTTTGCGTTGGAGTTCTTCTCTTAAGCGATGGAGGGCGTTTACAGCAGCATTCCTCCTGTAGGAAGAAGCAGGTACCTCCTTTGTCGGCCGTCAGGAGATCCAGGGCTCGTCGATTCTGGAGAGCGACTCGGGCTATGGAGGTGATTTGGCACTGGAGAGAGGAGATGGAGGCGGCGGAGCCTTCAATGGCTAGCTGGAGCTTATGTTCTAAGTCGCGGGATGTTGAAACACTGTGTTAGAGCTCCCCCCCGCCCCCCGAGGCCTGCAGCGACCAGGGAGGAGGCGAGAGAGATGCCTGCGACCAGAGGAAGAAAGATAGCTCTTTTTTGTCGGGTAAGGGGCGGCGTGATTAGCGAGGAAAATTCGGCTTGGCTATACAGTGTGAGTTGTGGGACGAGAGTAACGGGGATACATGGGAAGGGGGAGGAAGAATTGATCTCTTTTGTGAGGGAACCATTGCACCACAAAAACATGCCTGGTGGTGCTTCAATTGATGTGTTTACCGTGAGGGATGTGTTGCAAAGAAACCCGGTATCAGCTAGATTTGGGTGGCTGCCGTAACAGATGATGAGATTTTTTTGAATCAAGGAATATGGGGACTTTTAACGGGGAAAAAGGTGGGTTTTGGGATGTGTAGGAAGTAGAATTGAAGGGTTGGTCGAGTGGGACAGCAGCCAAGGGTGGCCGGCCAAGCGAGGCACATAGAAAGCAGTCGGAGATGTTACCTATTCCTGTGTGGTTGAGTATCTGTAGTGTTTGTTTGGTCAGTTCGGCTGCTGCTGCTAGGGCCCGAAGGCATGGTTGCCATCCCCGAATGGTTGGGTCTAGCTGTTTGGAGAGGTAAGCCACGGGGCGGTAGGAAGGCTCAACAGGCTGGGCAAGGAGTCCAGTGGCTATTCCAGCCCGTTCATCTACAAAAAGGTGAAAAGGTTGGTTTTGGTTGGGCAGAGAAAGGGGAGAAGATATCAGAGCATTACAGAGGGTGAGAAAGGCCTGTCGAACGGCGGAAGGAGAGGTGAGGGGTCCTTGAGGAGTTTCTTTAGCGGCTAGATATAAGGGTTTAGCGAGGAGAGCAAAGTTAGGGATCCAGTGTCGGAAAAATCCTATAAGGCCCAAAAAAGAATTTGTTCCGCTGTTTCCGGAGGCTGGAGTTCACGGATAATCCGGGTGCGATCGGCTGTTAGACCTTTGGTGGTGGGGGTAAGGTGGAGCCCCAGGTAGGTTACAGAAGATACAGATAACTGAGCCTTGGCTGGAGACCCGATAACCACGAGAGCCAAGGTAACTGAGGAGATCTGCAGTATGTTGTCTTGAGAGGCTGAGATGGGCTACAAAGCAGGAGGTCATCTACATATTGAAGGAGTGTGCTGGGGGTACCGGAGCAGGAAGTGAGGTCCTGTGCCAGTGCCTGACCGAAGAGGTGAGGACTCTCGCGGAAGCCCTGGGGAAGAACTGTCCAGGTGAGCTGACTGGAAGTATGAGTATCCGGATCCGTCCAGGTAAAGGTGAAGAGGAAATACGAGTCAGGATGTAGGGGGATAGTGAAAAAGGCATCTTTGAGATCTAGAACCGTAAAGTGGGTTGTGGATGGGGGGATATGGGAGAGCAAGGTGTATGGGTTTGGTACTACTGGGTGGAGAGGGATTATGGCTTCATTGATTAGGAGGAGGTCCTGGACTAGGCGATAATCCCCAGAGGCCTTGCGGACAGGCAGGATGGGGGTGTTTCAGGGAGTCAGTGGGGATAAGGAGTCCCTGGTTTAGGAGTCTGGTGATAATAGGTTGTAGGCCCCTAAGGTGAGTCTCAGAGATGGGAAATTGGGGCCTTGATGGAAATTTGGAGAGGTCCTTTAGGCGGATGAGGACGGGGGAATGGTGTGTTGCTATTATGGGCTTAGAAGCATCCTAGACATGGGGATTGATTGGGTTCCGTGTGATTGGAAGAGGGGGATAGGAGGGGGAGGGTTCTAGAGACAGGCCGAGAAGAGGAAGCAGGAGTTGGGAGGAGGGGACCTTAGGGTCAAGTCTATCCAGCTGGAGGGAGGCCCCTAAGTGGAAAAGGACATCTCGGCCTAGCAAGGGAACTGGGCAGGATGGTATGACTAAGAAGGAATGAGTAAAAGGGAGTCCTTCGATATGACATGGGAGTGGACCGGTCTGGAGTGGGAAGGATGGTTTGCCATCAATACCCATGACCGAGATCTGGGAAGGAGAAACTGGCTCGGAATAAGTAGGCAGGACCGAATAGGTAGCCCCCGTGTCCCCCAGAAATGAGATGGGCTTACCCGCTACCTGTAGCGTTACCCTGGGCTCGGTGAGGGTGATGGGGGTCTTCGAGTCCGGGTGCTGTCAGTCGTCAGCCAATCCCAGCAGTTCGAGTGGTAATGCCATTGGGTCGGCCTGCCCCCCACGTGGAGACGCTGAGGGAGGGCCAGTCGTAAGGCAGTCACTCTTCCAGTGGCCCGTTAACCCGCAGCTGGGACAGGGCTTAGAAGGAGGTCGGGGATGGGGACATTGGCGAGCCCAGTGGCCTTTTCCGCATTTGAAGCAGGCCCCCGGCGGGGTTGCCTTTTGCAGACCCCATGGATGCTGTGATACATGGGAGATGGCCGGCCTTAGGGCGGCTACAAGAGGTTGGGTTTGGAGGGCCACCTTCTGGTGCATCCGAGCCTGTCAGCTGGATCCTGCCAAATCCTCACGGCCAGTGTAGACTTTAAAGGCCATCTTTACCAGATCTCGAATAGGGGTTTGAGGGCCATCTTCTGCCCGTTTTAATTTCTTTCGGATGTCTGGGGCTGACTGGGTGATAAAATGGGTGGCTAGGACCGCTGCCCCTGCCGGGGTGTCGGGATCCAGCTGGGTGTAGAAAGTTAAGGCCGCTGTAAGGAGATAGAGAAAGATAGCTGGATTTTCGTTAGGTTCTTGGATTATCTCTTTAGTTTTTCAAAATTGACTACCTTATGAGCAGCAGCCTGCATGCCAGCCAGGAGGCACTGGATCATGAGGTCGTGTTTATGACGGCCATCTTGGCCATCCTGATAAGTCCAGCCTGGATTGGTACCAGGTACAGCAGTCACTCCGACAGGCATGGAGTTGTCAGTAAGGTGAACCTGATCTGCATGGTTTCGGGCAGCAGTTTGAATTCTCTTTCCCTCTCATCAGGGGTCAGAGTAGAAGATAGGATCACAGAGATATCATACCAGGTTAGATCGTAAGCTTGAGAGAGGTAGCAATATTATTTGATGTAGCGGGAAGAGTCCGCCGAAAAGGAGCCTAATCGCGTTTCTATTTGAGAGAGAACTTGGAGGGAAAAGGGAACATGAACTCTAACTAATCCTTCCGCTCCTTCTACCTCCCTCAGAGGGCAGAGGAGATTTGGATCTTGGGAGTCGGGAGAGCGTGTATGTGCACTAATTGGCGAAGCAAGAGGCAAGGGAGGAGAAACCGTTGAGGGAGGCGGGGGAGCGGTTGGATGGGCCGGAGCGGCTGCGGGATGAGGAGGGACCGCTTCCGGGTTGGGTGGAGGCTGGAGAGGAGCTCTGGAGGGGGGAGAGGTGAGAGATTCGGGTGGGTCGCCTAGTGGAGAGGAGTCATCATCAAAGGAAATTAGGGGCTTGGATGTAGGAGATGCCTGTTTGGCAGGAAAGATCTGGGAAGTGGAACAATCGACGTAGAGGGAGGGGCGGGAGCATAAATACCAGAAGGCCTGAACATAGGGGACCTCGGATCATTTGCCCATCCTGCGGCAGTAATTATCTAGATCACGGAGGATGTTAAAATTGAAAGTCCCTTCAGGAGGCCATTTGGATTGACTGTCTAGAGAATATTGTGGCCTGGCCACAGTGGAATAGAAAATAAGCCGTCGGCAACGGAGAACTTGGGAGAAACCGAGGGCTGTAAAATTGGCTAGGAGACACCCCAGGGGTGTCTTAGAATCTGGTTTCGATTCTGAGGTTCCCATGACCCCCAGTCTGTCCCTGAGTGAATGGAGGAGGAGAGAGGCGTGCCTGGTCTCAGTCTCCAATTCACGGCAGGTCGGAGAGCAGTCAGGTGATTGGGACGTCTCCACAGTTCCATAGACCTTACTTGCTATATGGTCGGTCTTTTGATATATGTATTTAATAGGTATTTGTACATGTATGGTAACCCTAATCTTAATTTTTCCATTCACCCCACCTATCCTTTTAGATAAGCATACTTCTAAGTCTGTGAGTGTCTTTCTCTGTGGAAATATGTTCATTTGTGTTAGTTATTAGTTAACACCTATAAGTGATATCATAGGATATAGGTTTTTGCTTTCTGACTTACCTCATGTTCTGTGATTATCTCCAAGCTCATCTATGGTGCTTCAAATAGCAGTGTTTCATTGTTTTCCATGGCTAATATTCTGTTCATCTGTTGATGGACATTTTGGTTGCTTCACTGTCTTGGCTATTGTGAATAAGGCTGCAGTGCAGATTTTGCAGCCCGGGTCTTATCGATTCAGGTCTCAGGTGAGAGGCCCAGTGGTGTGACTGCTGGATTGAATGGTACCTCGATTTTTATTTTAATTGCAGCTCCCTTCTGTTCTCATTATTGGCTGTTACCACTTTACATCTCACCAGAAGCTAGAGGGTACAGTGTTCTCTAAAACCCCTTCAATATTTATTGTTTGTAGTCTTTTTGCTGATGGCCAGTTGAGTGGTGTGAGTTGAAACCTTTTTGTAGATTACATTTGCACGAGTCTAATAATTACTGAGGTTGGGCTTTTATCCATTTTCCTTTTTTTAAAAGAGTGAGCCAAATTAACCTCTTCATATTATTTTCTTGAAAAATTTGCAGTTTTGAATTTTTTTGGCCATTCCCTACCTCCGCACAGTTGTTTAGGGCAGGTGTCCTTTACAGCCCTGAGTCCTTGTGAATGTTAAGTGACCATTAGCTGTGGGTTTAAAGTTGCTCTTGTGGGAAACGGCCACAAGGCGGCAGCATTTCTACATTTCCAACTCTGGGTTTTTGGGCAACAGAGCTTTCCTGGAAATCGTGTTAGTAAGCTGCAAATTAGAGTGGAATGTGCCAGCGAAAAGCCCCAAGAGTTTATATCTCCTAAATTATTGTTTGTTTTTTAAATTTAATTTTTATTATCAGAGCAAATTTGATAAAAATGTAGATTCTCCTAGGTGTACAGTCTCCGGTTCATCCTATCAATGTATCTGTCTATTCCTCTTTGGATCCTTTCCCGTGTATGTTATTATAGAGTGTTGAGTAGACCTCTCTTCGTATTCCATAGGTATTGTGTGATTATATATTTCATATGTATTAGTACATGTCTGTTAACCCCCATATCCTAATTCATACATTCCTTACACCTTTCCATTTGGTTAAACATAATTTGGTTTTCTGAATCTATGTGTGTCCTTCTCTTGGAAATTATTTCATGGGTATCAATTTTTAGGTCACACCTATAAGTGATGTCATAGGATGTCTGTCTTTCGGTTTCTTTCTTACTTCAAGTTGGGTGATTATCTGTAGATCCTTCTATAGTGGTGCCAACGGCACTGTTCCATGCTTTTTCATGGCTAATATTCCATTGTGTACATGGACGACTTCTTCTTGGTGCATTTTTCTGTTGATAGACATTTTGGTTTCTTCCAGGTCTTGGGATGGTACATGTTGCTGCAGTGCAGGATTGCCAGCCTGTGTCTTTTTGATTCTGGTCTACTCAGGTGATAGGCCCATTAGTGGGCCTACCAGATCACATGGTAGCTCCATTTTTACCCTTAAACGCACCTCCATTCTGTTCTCACTACTGGCTGTTACCAGGTTACATCACACCAGCAGCTAAAGGGTACAGAGTCCTCTAAAACCCCTTCAGCATTTATTCTTTGTAGACTTTTTTTTGCTGATGATCATCCTGAAGGCTGTGAGGTGAAAGTCTCTGTACACTGGATTTGCATGGCTTTATTAATTCCTGATGTTCAGCCTTTTTCCATTCCCGTTTTTTTAACAAAAAAAGAAAGAAAGAAAAAGAAACAGAACACAAATGTGCGTAAAATATGCCTCTTGAAACTGTCGGTTTGAAATATGGACGTCTTTTGAATTTTTTGGTCGATATATGACCCCAGGATTTGTTTTCAGGGCAGGTGTCATTTACAGGCCTGCAATGATTTTGAATATCAACTGACCATTAGCGCTGGGATTAAAGCTGCTGTTGTGTGAAACGGCCACAAGGTGGCAGCATTTCTCCCTTACCAAATCTGGTTACTAGGGCAGCAGAGCCTCAATGGAAGTCGTGTTCTAGGTTGTAATTTAGAATGGAATATCCCGGGAGAAAGCTCCTTAAGTTTGTCTCACAACTTCTTGTTCGTTTTTTTAATATAATTTTTATTTTTTATCACAGCAAGTTTGATTTCAATATTTGGCTTGTTCTAGGTGTGCAAGATGTCGTTCTTGTACACATAAACATACGTGTATTCTTCCTGGGATCGTTGCCCATGTACGTTACGACAGAATGTTGAGTACTCTTCTCTTGGTATTCTGTAGGTCTTTGGTGATTATATATTTCACCTGTGTTTGTATACGTCTGTTAACCCCAATATCCTAATGTATCCAATCCACACAAATTTCCATTGGTGAAACATAAGTTTGTTGAATGAATCTGTGATTGCCCTTCTCTGTGGAGATATCTTCACTGGTATCAATTTATAGGTAACACCTGTAAGTGATATCATACGATATGTGTATTTCCCTTTCTGATTTACTACATGTTGTGTGATTACCTCTAGACTCATCTACGGTGCTGCAAATGGCATTGTGTCCTTTTTTTCCTTGGCTAATATTCCGTCTGTACATGTACCAGTTAGTCTTTTTCCACTCATCTGTTGATGGACTTTTTGGTTGCTTCCATGCCTTGGCTATTGTAATGCTGCGGCAATGCACATATGCCTGCCTGTGTCTTTCCAATTATGTCTTCTTAGGTTATAGGCCCAGGGGTGGGCCTGCTGAATCATATGGTAGCAAAATGTTTACCTTGTAAAGGCACCTCCATTCTGTTCTCATTAGTGGCTCTTACCAGGTTACGTCCCACTTAAAGTTGAGGGTATGCACTTCTCCACAACACCTTCAGCGTTTATTGTTTGTAGATTTTTGCTGATGTTTATTCTGACTAGTGTGTTCTGATACCTGTTTGTGGTTGGATTTGCATGTGTCTCATAATCCCTTGAAATTGAGCTTTCTGGCATGTCCTTTTATTCTTCAAACTGTGAGTACAGCTTACCTCTTCAAATTGTTTTCGTGACGTATGTGTGATATTTAGAAATATTTTGGCCATTACCTCCCACAAGACATTTTGAGGGCAGGTTTCATTTACAGCCCTCCAGTACTGGTGCATATGAAGTGACCCTTAGCACAGGTTTTAAAGATGCTGTTGCAGGTCAAGGCCAGAGGGCGGCAGCATTTCTGCTTTTGCCAATCTGGTAACTAGGGAAAAAGATCTTCCTGGCAGTGGTGTTCCTCGGTTATAAATTAGAGTGGAATGTGCCCGGATAAACCCCCAAAAGCTGATGTCTCCTTACCTATGTTTGTTTTCTAAATTGAATTTATATTTTTTTTATTGGAGTCATATTCCATTGTGTACATGGACCACTTCTTTCTGCATTCCTCTGTTGATGGACATTTTCGTAGCTTGCAAGTGTTGGCTATGGTAAATATTGTTGGAGTGCAAGATTGCTAGCCTGTGTCTATTTTTTTTTTTTTTTTTTGCGGTACGTGGGCATCTCTCTGCCGTGGCCCCTCCCATTGCAGAGCACAGGCTCCGGACACACAGGCCCAGCAGCCATAGCTCACGGGACCAGCCACTCCACGGCATGTGGGATTTTCCTGAAACAGGGCATGAACCCGTGTCCCTTGCATCGCCGGTGGACTGTCAACCAGTGTGCCTCCAGTGAAGCCCAGCCTGTGTCTTTTTGATTCTCATCCTCTCAGGTGATAGGCCCAGCAGTGGGTTTGCTTGATTGAATGGTAGCTCAGTATTTACCTTTTCAAGGCACCTCCTTTGTGTTTTCCTTACTGGCTCTTACCATGTCCCACGTTGAACCAAGGGTAGGCATTTCTCGACAACCCCTTCAGCATTTATTGTTTGCAGAATTTTTGCTGATGGCCATTCTGACTGGTGTGAGCTGATAGGATTTTTGTAATTTGGATTTACATGTCTTTAATTATTCCTAATGTTCAGCATTTGTCCACACCTTTTTTTTAACATCTTTATTGCAGTATAATTGCTTTACAATGGTGTGTTAGTTTCTGCTTTATAACAAAGTGAATCAGCTGTACATATACATATATCCCCATATCTCCTCCCTCTTGCATCTCCCTCCCTCCCACCCTCCCTATCCCAACACTCTAGGTGGTCACAAAGCACCGAGCTGATCTCCCTGTGCTACGAGCTGATCTCCCTGTGCTACGTGGATGCTTCCCACTAGCTATCTGTTTTACATATGGTTAAGGACACGGGTAGGGGGAAGGGTAAGCTGGGACAAAGTGAGAGAGTTGCATGGACTTATATATACTACCATATGTCCACACCTTTTAAAATTTCTGTTAAAAAGTGAAAAAAAAAACCGGAGAGTACAATTAACCACCTGAAATTGTCTTCTTGTAAGGTTGCCGTCAAAATTGAATTTTTTGGTCAATTTTCGACCCCAGGATTGTTTTTTAGGGCAGGTGTCATTCACAGGCCTGTAATGAGTGTGAATATTTAGTGACCATTATTAGCACTGGGTTTAAAACTGCTGTTGTGGGAAACGGCCACAAGGCGGCAGCATTTTTCCATTCCCAAATCTGGTTACTAGGGCAGCAGAGCCTTTCTGGAAGTCCTGTGCCTAGGCTGTAAATTAAAATGGAATGTGCCAGGAGAAACCCCCATAAGTTTATCTTACATTAATTCTTGTTCGTTGTTTTAGTTTTTTAATCAGGGTAATGATTAGAATATTGTTTGTCCTAGGTGTACACAATCTGGTTCATTTGTGCATTTTATATATATATATATATATATATATATATATGTATTCCTGTACAGAGCCAATTCCCATGTAAATTATTGCAGAGTGTTCCATAGACCTCCCTTGCTATATGGTCGGTACACGTATGGTAACCCTAATCTTAATTTTTCCATTCACCCCACCATTCCTTTTAGATAAGCATAGTTTATTTTCTAAGTCTGTGAGTGTCTTTCTCTGTGGAAATATATTCATTTGTGTCAGTTGTTAGATAACGCCTATAAGTGGTATCATAGGATATGTCTTTTGCTTTCCGACTTACCTCATGTTCTGTGATTATCTACAGGATCAACTATGGTGCCTCAAAGAGCAGTGTTTCATTGTTTTCCATGGCGAATATTCCATTTTGTACATGGACCACTCCTTCTTTTTCCACTCATCTGGTGACGGACATTTTGGTTACCTCCATGTCTTGGTTATTGTGAAAATTCCTGTAGTGCGGTTGTTGAAGCCTGTGCCTTCTCGACTCTGGACTTCTCAGGTGAGAGGCTCAGCAGTGGGCCTGCTGAATGGAATGGTGGCTCAATTTTTACGTTTAAACGCAGCTCCTTTCTCTTCTCATTATTTGCTGTTACCACTTTACATCTCACCAGAAGCTAGAGGGTACAGTGTTCTCTAAAACCCCTTCAGCATTTATTGCTTGTAGACTTTTTGCTGATGGTAGTTGACATGTGTGAGTTGAAAATTTTTGGAGGTTAGACTTGCATGAGTCTTAATAATTCCTGATGTTGAGCTTTTATCCATTTTCCTCTTTTTTGAAAATGAGTAAAACTTACCCCTCCATACTATCTCCTTGAAAATATGCCAGTTTTGAATTTTTTTGGCCACTCCCTACCTCCGCACAATTGTTTAGGGCAGGTGTCCTTTACAGCCCTGAGTCCTTGTGAATGTTAAGTGACCATTAGCTGTGGGTTTAAAGTTGCTCTTGTGGGAAACAGCCACAAGGCAGCAGCATTTCTACATTTCCAACTCTGGGTTTCCTGGAAATCGTGTTAGTAAGCTGCAAATTAGAGTGGAATGTGCCAGCGAAAAGCCCCAAGAGTTTATATCTCCTAAATTATTGTTTGTTTTTTAAATTTAATTTTTATTATCAGAGCAAATTTGATAAAAATGTAGATTCTCCTAGGTGTACAGTCTCCGGTTCATCCTATCAATGTATCTGTCTATTCCTCTTTGGATCCTTTCCCGTGTATGTTATTATAGAGTGTTGAGTAGACCTCTCTTCGTATTCCATAGGTATTGTGTGATTATATATTTCATATGTATTAGTACATGTCTGTTAACCCCCATATCCTAATTCATACATTCCTTACACCTTTCCATTTGGTTAAACATAATTTGGTTTTCTGAATCTATGTGTGTCCTTCTCTTGGAAATTATTTCATGGGTATCAATTTTTAGGTCACACCTATAAGTGATGTCATAGGATGTCTGTCTTTCGGTTTCTTTCTTACTTCAAGTTGGGTGATTATCTGTAGATCCTTCTATAGTGGTGCCAACGGCACTGTTCCATGCTTTTTCATGGCTAATATTCCATTGTGTACATGGACGACTTCTTCTTGGTGCATTTTTCTGTTGATAGACATTTTGGTTTCTTCCAGGTCTTGGGATGGTACATGTTGCTGCAGTGCAGGATTGCCAGCCTGTGTCTTTTTTTTTTTTTTTTTTTTTTTTCTTTTTGTGGTATGCGGGCCTCTCACTGTTGTGGCCTCTCCCGTTGCGGAGCACAGGCTCCGGACGCGCAGGCCCAGCGGCCACGGCTCACGGGCCCAGCCGCTCCGCGGCACATGGGATCCTCCCAGACCGGGGCACGAACCCGTATCCCCTGCATCGGCAGGCGGACTCCCAACCACTGCGCCACCAGGGAGGCCCCAGCCTGTGTCTTTTTGATTCTGGTCTACTCAGGTGATAGGCCCATTAGTGGGCCTACCAGATCACATGGTAACTCCATTTTTACCCTTAAACGCACCTCCATTCTGTTCTCACTACTGGCTGTTACCAGGTTATATCACACCAGCAGCTAAAGGGTACAGAGTCCTCTAAAACCCCTTCAGCATTTATTCTTTGTAGACTTTTTTTTGCTGATGATCATCCTGAAGGCTGTGAGGTGAAAGTCTCTGTACACTGGACTTGCATGGCTTTATTAATTCCTGATGTTCAGCCTTTTTCCATTCCCGTTTTTTTAACAAAAAAAAGAAAGAAAGAAAAAGAAACAGAACACAAATGTGCGTAAAATATGCCTCTTGAAACTGTCGTTTTGAAATATGGACGTCTTTTGAATTTTTTGTTCGATATACGACCCCAGGATTTGTTTTCAGGGCAGGTGTCATTTACAGGCCTGCAATGATTTTGAATATCAACTGACCATGAGCGCTGGGATTAAAGCTGCTGTTGTGTGAAACGGCCACAAGGTGGCAGCAGTTCTCCCTTACCAAATCTGGTTACTAGGGCAACAGAGCCTCAATGGAAGTCGTGTTCTAGATTGGAATTTAGAATGGAATGTGCCAGGAGAAAGCCCCTCAAGTTTGTCTCACTACTTCTTGTTCGTGTTTTTAATTTAATTTTTTATTTTTTATTACAGCAAGTTTGATTACAACGTTTGGCTTGTTGTAGGTGTGCAAGATATGGTTCTTTTACACATAAACATATGTCTATTCTTCCTGGGATCCTTATCCCATGTACGTTATGACAGAATGTTGAGTAGTCTTCTCTTGGTATTCCGTAGGTCTTTGGTGATTATATATTTCACCTGTGTTTGTATACGTCTGTTAACCCCAATATCCTAATGTATCCAATCCTCACACCTTTCCATTGGTGAACCATAAATTTGTTTAATGAATCTCTGATAGCCCTTCTCTGTGGGAATATCTTCACTGGTATCAATTTTTAGGTAACACCTATAAGTGATATCATAGGATATGTGTCTTTCTCTTTCTGACTTACTCCAGGTTGTGTGATTACATCTAGAATCATCTGTGGTGCTGCACAGGGCAATGTGTCCTTTTTTGTTCCTTGGCTAATATTTTGTCTGTACTTGTACCAGTTCTTCTTTGTCCACTCATCTGTTGCTGGACTTTTTGGTTACTTCCATATCTTGGCTATTGTAATACTGTGCAGTGCACATTTGCATTCCTGTGCCTTTCCAATTCTGTCTTCTTTGGTTACAGGTCCAGGAATGGGCCTGGTGAATGATATTGTAGCTCAATGTGTACCTTTTAAAGGCATCTCCATTCTGTTCTCATTAGTGGATCTTTCAAGGGTACGTCCAACTGAAAGTTGAGGTTATGCATTTCTCCACAAACATTTCAGCATTTATTGTTTATAGGTTTCTTGCTGATGGTTATTCTGAGGTGTACCAGCTGAAACCTCTTTGTAGCTGAATTTGCGTGTGTCTCATAATCCGTTGAAATTAAGCTTTAAGGCATGTCCATTTTATTTTTCAAACTGTGATTACAGCTTAGCTCTTCAAAGTCTTTTCTTAAAGTATGAGTCACATTTTGCAATTTTTTGGCCATTACCTCCCTCAAGGCATTTTGTGGGCAGGTCTCATTTACAGCCATGCAGTAGTTGTTCACATGAAGTGACCATTAGCACAGGTTTTAAGCTGCTTTTGCAGGTAACGGCCAGAGTGTGGCAGCCTTTCTACGTTCCCCATGCTGGTACTAGGGAAACAGACCTTCCTGCCAGTGGTGTTCCTCAGTTATAAATTAGAGAGAAATGTGCCCGCATAAACTCCCAATTGCTTCTGTCTCCTTACTTATATTTCATTTTAAATTTAAATTATACTTTTTATTGGAGTAATATTCCATTGTGTACATGGACCACTGCTTCTTGGTGCACTCCTCTGTTGATGGACATTTTCGTTGCTTCCAAGTGTTGGCTATGGTAAGTATTGCTGGAGTGCAGAATTGCCTGTCTGTGAGGTTTTGATTCTCATTTGCTCAGGTGACAGGTCCAGCAGTGGGTATGATTGATTGCCTGGTAGTGCAATGTTTCCCTTTTCAAAGCACCTCCATTGTGTTTTCATTAGTGGCTCTTACCACGTCCCCCTTAGAACGGAGGGTACGCACTTCTCCACAATCGCTTCAGCATTTATTGCTTGCAGCATTTTGTTAATGGCCATTCTAACTGCTGTGAGCTGATAGGTTTTTGTAATTTGGGTTTGCATGTCTTTATAAATTCCTAAAACTCATCATTTTTCCAAGCTTTTTTTGTTTGTGTTTTTAAAAAAAGGAGAAAAAAGTATGCATACGATAAACCTTTTCAAATTGTCCTCTTGGAAGGTTGCCCTCTTTTCAATTTCTTATTCAATTTTCGACCCCAGGATTATTTTGGTGGACAGGTGTCATTACAGAACTGGCAAGATTGGTGAATAGTTAGTGACCATTAGCAGTGGGTTTAAAGCTGCTGTTGTGTGAAACGGTCACAAGGAGGCAGCATTTCTCCATTCCCCAATCTGGGTAATAGGGCAGCGGAGCCTTTCTGGAAGTCGTGTTCCTAGGTTGTAAATTAGAATGGAATGTGCCAGGAGAAACCCCCATACGTTTATGTCTCATTACTTCTTGTTGGTTGTCTTAATTTTTGTAATCGGGGTAATTATTAGAATATTGTTTGCCCTAGCTGTACACAATCTGGCTCATTTGTACATTATATATATCTATTTATATACAGATCCTCTGCCCATGCAAAATATTACACAGTGTTCCGTAGACCTCCCTTGCTATATGGTCGGTCTTTGTGACACATGTATATAATATGTATTGGTATATGTAACACTGATCTTAATTTATCCATTCCTCCCACCTTTCCTTTTAGATAAGTATAGTTTTTTCCTACATCTGTGAGTGTCTTTCTCTGTGGAAATATTTTCCTGTGTGTCAGTTATCAGATAACGCCTATAAGTAATATCATAGGATATAGGTCTTTTGATTTCCAACTTACCTCATGTTCCATGATTATCTCTATGCTCATCTGTGGTGCCTCAAAGAGCAGTGTTTCATTGTTCTCCATGGTGAATATTCCACTGTGTACATGGACCTCTTCTTTTTTATCCATTCACCTGTTGATGGACATTTTGGTTGCTTCACCATCTTGGCTATTGTGAATAAGGCCGCAGTGCAACTGATACAGCCTGTGTGTTCCCGATTCTGGACTTCTCAGGTGAGAGGCCTAGCGGTGGGCCTGCTGCGTCGAATGGAAAACGTAGGGAGTAACCAGGCAACGTCAGTTACCATGGCAGCCCTGGGAAAAACATTACCATGTGACACTAACATTCCCAGGAGCCTACATTTGTTTCCACAATAGGTAAACCTTTCTCATTTCAAAGTACTATAATGTGAAATATGCATCTCAGTCAGAACTAGAGGTTACTCAATGTCTGCTGTGATCGGAGGAAAAGAGAAGGGCCTTACACAGTATCTAAAGCAATGACACGAAGAAACTAGGGGCCACGGGCAGAGACACACAGGCTCAGACAGGCTCCAACCTCTATGACATGCTGAGGAGATTCACTTTGTAAGGGCTCGAGCACGAGAAAGCAGCCACTAACCAGCTACCCTGTCTCAACTATGTGGAGAAAGTCAATGTAAATGCTTACCTATGTATTATTCTTTTCTGATCGTTCTTTCAGCGTATCCCTTCTGGCTTTGTGCAAAGCGATTCTTCGTTTTGTACCTGAAAAATGAGTGGCACATGTAAATGGATGAAACTTGTCAGAGCAGACATCCAAGGAGCTCTTCAGCTAACGAACGAGGAGCTCCGAGTTCTGGGAAAGAATCGTAAAAGTAGTGTAGAATCACAATATCTTAGAGCATCCTTTATATGAAATCCCCTCTTGCATATCACCAGTCACTGGTCATCAGCCTATACATGAACTTTGCAGTGACAGAAAACCCAGCACTGTCTAGACAGGTCTAGGCACTTCTAGTTGCTACAGCAGTCTATATCAAATTCAGAATCGGACTCCCTGTCACGCATCAGTCCCAGTCTGCCTTCTGCAATGGTACACCCCATGGCACACCTCATCTCTTTTCCATCTGGCACATTTCCCAAACACATGAGGACAATTTTGTTCTTCCTAAAGCTCTCTTCTCCCACGTCACCCTCCTAAATCACTCCTTCCTTCCTGTGTTTATGACTTTGAGGAGCCCCCAAGGTTTTCTCATCCCAAGGCCGTGACAAGCAATGGCATCAGTGTGCCTGCTACAGATTCTGGGAAAGGGGCAGGGCCACACAAGGGTCTGGCAAATGTGACTGACAACCTGAAGGGAGAGTACATGTGAGAACCTCAGCTCTCTTCAGTCCTCAGCCTCTATCCAAGGTTTCTCCATAGCACGCTATTGACATTTTGGGCCAGATAATTCTTTTGGGGTGGTGGGGAGGGCTGTCCTATGCCTTGTACGATATGTAGTAGCATCCTGGCCACTACCCACTCGATGTCTGCAGCACCGTCCCACCCGCCCCCACACCCCGGATGTGACAAAGAAAAATGTCTCCAGCCGTTGTCAAACGTTCTGGAGGACGGGTGATGGCAAAATCACCCTCACTCAAGAGCCACTGCTCTTTCCAATGACTCTGTTCACCCATGAGGACTCAAAACCCTCTCCTCTGCTGGCTTAGCATCCAACTCTCCAGAACGTCTATCGTGTATCAAAATGCTATTTGAAATTTGATAGTATTTATCTCTGTAACGGTATCTGATGAAAGTAAAACTCTTTCGCCAGATGTTAAGAACCTCCCAGGTGATTAATCCACGTTTACCTTATCTCCTACCCAAGACACTGGAAATTACAGAAATGATCGGACACCCATTTTCGGTATCCGTTCAGGAAGTACCTGTTGTCTAAGGCTTTTTGGCAACCTGAACAACTGAATTAAAGTAAAATATTCTGCCTGACCGCGGCTTTGTGAGACAAGACACAAACCTGTAGCAGGACCCTCCTCTCTGCTGTTTACGGAATTGAGGTATCTGACTGGAAAGCCGTTGGAGGTGAACTACCCAAGAAAGCAGTGGGTTCAGGATGAGAATTTGGAAAGGGTGACAAGGGAGGGGAGAATGAACCTCAGCTGAAAAGAAAGGGGAAAAGTACCAAGAGATGAGTTCTCTTGACTGAAGAGAAGATACGCTGAAAGCCATCAGCTTGCCCTCGGGGCCCTCAGCTCTCTGGGGAGCTCTAAGGGAAGGGTGAGCCTGGACCTACGACTCCGGACTCCTGGTCTCGGCCCCCAGGCCTGACCCATTCACTCAGACTCTCAATAAATACTTGTATTCAAAGACCTTACACGGGGACCACATCTGGGAAAACATCGCCGCACCCTCATCATAAGTCACAGGGGGAGACCCGAACTGGCCAAGCCATGACAGGAGCTGTGAGGGCGACAAAAGAGCACGGCAGGGATCGGACATCGGATCGCCAGAAGCCCTCCGCCCTCCTGGTTCGTAATGCCAGGGCCCCATCGCCGCATATCGCCGGACCCCGGTCCTGCCTCCGTCGCGCACCCTTCCCCAAGGTTGGCCGGGGTCTGGAGTCACCATCCCGTTCGGACCTACACACCTCGCCGCTGCTGAGCTCTACAGATCCCGCTCCTTCCACACAGTTCGCCGAGTCCGCGGGCCTTACTGAGCCGCGCCGGCCACCGTCCGCGAGGCCTTGGCGCGCCGGTGACGTCACTGTCGTGCGCCTCTCCCGCAACAAGGGGTGTATGGCTCTGGCACGGAGGCTGCGGCTGTTGTCGCTCGCGGCTCGGTTGCTTCTCGCGCCTCGCCGGGACCTGACGGTCCGCGGTCCCAACGAGCCCCTGCCCGTGGTGCGCATCCCGCGGGCTCTACAGCGGCAGCAGGAAGAGCGGCATAGCGGCCAGCGTAGCCCCCCCGCGGCCGATGCTGCCGCGTCCTTGGCTGACGCTGATGTCAGTGCGGCGACCCGACTTGAACCAGGCGGCTCACCTCACGCTAGGCTCTTGGAACCCGTGCCACTCTCTTCGTGGGGCTGGAGGAATCGGTGCACCCACGCGGACCATTTCTCCATCGAGTGCGCGCAACATGAGGCTCCAGCGCTGCAGAACCTTTCGCCCAAGGGCAGCTGCACTGAATTGTGTCTGGAGCTCCCCGTTCTGAGCGCGCTACAGGAGGCTGCTCCCGAAGTTGTTCGGCCCACAAACGTGCAGTCGAGTACCATTCCCCCACTTCTTCGCGGCCGCCACATTCTCTGCGCCGCAGAAACCGGCAGTGGCAAAACTCTCAGCTACATGCTACCTCTCCTTCAACGGCTGTTGGGCCAGCCAAGCCTGGACCCCTGTCGTACCCCTGCTCCTCGAGGCCTGGTTCTTGTGCCTTCTCGAGAATTAGCCGAACTGGTGAGTGCCGTGGCCCAGGCCTTGGGCAGCTCCTTGGACCTCCAGGTGCGGGAATTAGGGGGAGGCCATGGCATGAGGAGGATCAGGCTGCAACTGTCCAAACAACCTCCAGCAGATATTCTGGTAGCCACTCCGGGGGCTCTGTGGAAGGCCCTGAAAACTCAACTGATCAGCCTGGAGCAGCTCTCCTTCTTGGTGTTGGATGATGCAGACATGCTGTTGGATGAAATCTTCCTGGAACTGGTGGATTACATCTTGGAGGGGAGCCATATAGCAGAAGGCTCAGCTGACATAAAAGACCCCTTCAGTCCCAAAGCTCAGTTAGTGCTGGTGGGTGCCACATTTCCCGAAGGTATAGGCCAGCTGCTGAGTAAAGTTGCCAGCTTAGACTCTCTAACCCCCGTTACCAGTGACAAGCTCCACTGCATCATGCCTCACGTCAGACAGACGTTCATGAGGCCGAAGGGAACAGAGAAGGTGACTGGGTTGGTACAGATCCTTAGGCAGCATGACAGAGCATATAGGACTGGCGCCGCAGGAACTATTCTTCTGTTCTGTAATTGCTACAGCGCTGTGAACTGGCTGGGGTATATATTCTGGATGACCACAAAATCCAACACTTAAGACTGCAGGGACAAATGCCAGCCTCAATGAGAGCAGGCATCTTCCAGTCCTTCCAGAAGGGCTCCCGAGACATTCTTCTCTGCACAGACATCGCCTCTCAGGGCCTGGACAGCACCCAGGTGGAGCTAGTCATCAATTATGATTTCCCTCTCACCCTGCAAGACTACATCCACAGAGCAGGGAGGGTGGGCCGGGTGGGGAGCGAGGTGCCAGGCACCGTCGTCAGCTTTGTGACCCATCCCTGGGACGTGAGCCTGGCTCAGAAGATTGAACTGGCAGCTCGCCGGAGGAGAAGCCTTCCAGGACTGGGGTCCTCAGTGAGAGAGCCTTTGCACCAGCAAACCTTACTGCAGCAGGCTTATATATGATGCCATAACAGGGACCTTTCCCTCTGTGCTGGATGGGTGAGCACACTTGTCAGTAGGGTGCTCTGGGCTGCCTAATCACCTTCCGAAGACCCGGGCTGCTGTCTGGCTTCAAAAGGTAAGTTGCTGGCCAACACTTGAGGGTGAACTACTGAGCTTGGCTCTCTGTAGTCTTTCACGTGAAGAATAATGTCGATCTTGGCTCTGTATTATGTCATGGTTTCTAACAATAAGCGATGTTTCTATGGGTGCCCCTTAATAACAGTTTCCACTGGGGCAGAATTCAGTAGACCCTGAGAAGATTCACACTCCAAACTACCACACTTAGGACGAAGGCTCTTTCAATTGATGTTTTAGTTTAAATTTTGTTTCCTGCCCCCAAACATCCATTAAGCCTCCAGGAGAAGGAAAAGGGGATGTGACTAGCAATAAAGAGAAATTTTCTTCACAACAATGGCCATGGCAAGCTTAGGCACTTTTGGTGAAATCTCTCTGGGAAGTACTGGCAGAGGAATAAAAGTCAAACTGACACAGAAATATTGCTTGGTGTGCATTTCCAGGCTCTGCCTTCTTTCTCATCTCTTGGTGGCAGGTGGAGGAAGAGAAGAAAAGTTTAAACTTTTTTATAAACCAGCAGAATAAGCTTATAACATCCTCTCACTATCTCTGCATAGGTTCTAGTCTCTGCAGCATTATATAAGCTTTGCCCAAAGTAATGAACTGTTGAAAGTCAAATGTAATACTTCACCAAACAACTTAAAAATGCTTGCGCACTGGAAAGGGTTAAGTTGCAGAGAACACAAATGGACCCAGAGCAACCTTTGCCGAAAGAGAATATTGTGCTAAATGTACAGTCATAGCTCTTTTCCATATGAAGAAACAGTCAGAAGGATAAAAGAACTTGGTCAAAATCACACAAGTCAGTAGGAAAGAATCTGGTTTGTCTGTCCTCAGGGTTGTGTTCTTTAACCACCAGGCTAGCTTTTCTCAAATCTGATTCATGCATAGACTAACTATACACCTCTGCTTGCCTTGAATATTCCCTGTTTATACATATGCCTGCTGCAGTTTTTAATATTGCCCACTTTGACTCCCAAAAGCAACCGAGAATACACAATAATTTGGTCTCTCTATCCATGGACCACTGTGGTGGGACTGCCCAGGAAGCTTATTAAAAGTGCAGCTTCCTGAGCCCTACTCCAGATCTAGATAAGTTTTCTGAGGGTTGGCTCAAGAATCCAGGTACAAGGCCTTTTAAGTGGTTTGGTGGAACCCCCCAGGTGATTCTCTCGCTCTTAAGTTAATAAACCGTTTATTCTGCCTCCCCCAGATGCCCAGCCAGGTCCTGTTAAGGTAGGAGTCCCCACACCACATCAGAGGGATGCTCCCAGCCAAGTAATCTCCGGAGCCTCGGAGATTCTGAATGGTCTCATGCTGGCCCACCTGCCGTGACAAACCTCCGCCAGAGCAAGCATTCCCCTTCACATTTTACCTTCTACCACTCCCAAAGGCAGTCTGCTCCAATGAGGCCTGACTTCGTCTGTCCTAACGGGCACCCACTGATTCAAGCAGTTTAGGGATAGAAGGTGCTGTGGTTCTCAACCAGGGTGGCCCAACCTCTAAAAGGGTAGCCCAAGCAGTCTCTACCTCCTGGGCACATCCCCTCTGCAACAGCCCCAGTAAACGAAGGTCCCATCTTTGCTTTTTCAAGGTCGGCAACAGGGAGTCCCCTCCTAAAGAAGGTTCTCTCTCATTGCCACACTATCAAAAGCTGCCCCAAATGTGGTTCCTTCCTGTGGGCCTGATCAGGCTAAGGGCAGAGTTGTCTCTTTCCTTCTCTGAGTCAGACCAAGTTGTCTTACTAACCCCTCTTCACAGTGTTGACCATGATTTTCACGGGGGCTGCTGCTGAGCCTTTATCTCATCCTTTCATGGTGGAGAGAGAGAGGATTATAATGATTTTTACTTCTAGGGGAGAGGGGAGTGTAATGATTGTCATTTTGTATTATGTCCTTTTGTCATGAATTTGTTTTGAATTTCATATTAAAATGGGCCCACCATTCCCACTTTGTGAGGTCATTCAGCACCCTCATTTTGCAGCTTTAACATCTCTCTCAGCATCACTTGGAAATGTTTGAAACGGCATGAGCTCATCCTCACATTCCTATCAGCTGTAAATCCGGAGCCCCGACATGAACGTAACCATTGAGCAGAACCCCTCTTCACTAGCTGTGTAACACTGGGTAGGCTCCTTAACATCTTGGTTTTTCTAAGCCCTCAGGTGTAAAAATGTGAGGGTTCTATGAATTTATATTTGGGGCAGGACAAGGTCGAGAAGAGTGTGTCTTTGCTTGTATTCTTCCAAACTGGAATGTCTTCCCTCTCTTCCCCATGGGTCCAAATCTCACTTGTCCTTCAGGCCCACTGCCAAGGAGCCTTCCCTGATTCCAGTCCACACAATTCTCTGCCTCTCAGGGTCAGTGCCATACAACCTAGCTGTCTCTTAACGTTAATCTTGCCTCTCAAGCCAGTTTTAGAATGTGGGTCTCTCTTGCCCTCCTGGGGCCCCTGGGGCTGTACCAGCCCACCTGCATGCCCCACGTGGGGTGTCTACTAGACTAGGGCATGGGTGGGGAGGCCCAGGTGTGAGGGGCCAGGCAGAGTACCTTTGCCTCCACCCTGCTCTCCTCCACAAAACTGCCCCGCCTCCTGAAGCCTGACCGCAAGTCACAGGTTCCTTATTATGACCTCACTGGGTAGTGATGACCTCACAGGCCTTCTCACAGTTTCCATGGCAGCATAACTATGGAAACGTGCTGCCCTCAGAGAAACTTCCCTACCAGTTCTCCACCAGATACCAATCTCTTTGGTTGTCTGAGAGAGAATGTCTGACCGGATCGTCTATATTTACTCAAACCTGTGCTCTGTTCCCTGGCTGGGCAGTGCAGCAGGTACACCGAGACCGGGCATCTGTAGAAGAGGCATGGTGTACACACAACCTCACCTGGCTGCCACATGTTCCTGTGGGGCTTGCCCACTACGTAAACCTCAGCGCTTTCCCAGCTGTAAGTAATACCAGTGACCTGGGACACCTTCAGGGTCCCACAGTGCTCACTGCTGAGGACAAGTGAAAGGTCATCCCTGAACTAGTGTTCAGGAAGCTTCTGATCTTTATAAATGTTGCCTTCCGCTTTGGGCTACAGGATGCTTCCATTCAGACCCTTTCCTGATTGGCCTCTTAGCAAAAGACAAGCGCGTTTTTGTTGGCAGATGGTAAACGGAGCAGTTTGAGGAAGACGGCCACTCCTGAACCGCACCTTCCAACCCAGGCGCCTCTGTGCTGTCCTGTACACATCTATATCGGTCCCCTCAGACACATCCCATACTGAGCTGCTGAGTACTAGGGGAGAGGGTGGTGCCCTATTCATGGGAAGACCGGAAGGACCAAGGGGCGTGATGAAGCGCTAGTGAGACTGGAGGGCTGAGCAGATGGTGTCCCAGGAGGCTGGGTGGATGTGAGCCTACACTTGGTACCCAGAACCCGGTTCTGAGTCTCCTGATCACTCTGCCTCAGTACTTGGCCTTGTTCTAATCTAGATAAAAATATCAGAGGGCTAGAGTTCAGTGTGGTTGTAACAGGCATTATAAATGGGGCCCAAGAGGGGTTGCCAAGGTGGGAGGGGTCCTTAACCAATTTATATTAGGTTATCTTTTTCCAAAACTTGAAAGACGTTTCCATTAAAGCCTCAGAAGTGACACACTGCAAGAAGTGTTTTCCCTGTTGTGGAAGGGAGAGATGAGAGGATCATGATTGCAATTTCTTTCGGGTTCTACTGTTTTCCCTGGCAACGGTGAAAAGACTACCTCACCTGATGCAGCCGTAGGCTCTAGGAATTGCTTTTGCAGCCAGTGTCCCTTCTCTAGGGACTCATAGAGGTGATGGGCCAAGTCTGTGTTTTGGATGTCAAGTAGATTAAAGGTCTTCAGCCAGAAACTGGGAGAGACATGAGAGAGGGAAATTCTGGCAGGAGACTGTGTACAGCAGAAGTAACTGATCAGTTCTGATTTTCTTTGCAGCAGCTGTGGCTCCCATTTCTCCTCCTAAACCTGGTCACTACCATGTCCTTAACCGAGGGTGTGGAGAAACGCAGTTGGGCCGGCATGGGGAGACATACTGCCTGGTTGGTGGCTACCGGGCCTACAGGGATGCTCCTTTGGCCATGCCAGCAAAGGAGGAAGCCGAGAAGCCAGTCCCCAGATGTGCTCCCGAGAGAAAGCACACTCCGGAAGAGTCGGACGAAGATCTCGGTTGCTCCAGACCCAAAATCCGGCGATTGTAGCATGGTGCCAGGAGGCGGACTCCACAGAATCTTGCTGGCTGAACCATTCTGAAGACAGGGCAATGGTTTAACTGCCTAAGACAGCGAATGCCTCTTCCTGCAGTGACCCCTCCCACCCCCCCCACCACTGCCCACTACCACAGATTAGAACCTGCGTCGTTCTGTCTGAGCCTTCCTCAGCCAGGAGCCTCCCTGCACACTAAATGGCCATAAGCCAGGAGCCTCAGAAAGTGAGGTTTGAAATGAGAGTCTGCCCTGAACATCCCAGGGCGGAAGCTGGCCTGGAAGAAAACCTGGCATTCCTCTGCTCAATCCTCACGGGCCCCTTTGTGAGCTGGAGAAAGTGAAGTCTGCACTCTGCGAGCCGAGGAGGATGCAGGAGCAGAGACAGGGTGCAGAGAAGCCTTAGCAGTCTACCACATGGGCTCCTGCCCTGAGCCATTGTCAGCGGCCACCACCACAAACCAGTGGGGAGCTGGGCTTTTTGAAACTGAAAGCAGCAATCTGTGGCTTCGCAAAGAGCCTCCTGCCTGGGGTCTCAGGAGGCAGGACAGAGAGGCCCAGGAAGCCCTGCTCCCTGAAGCAAGAACAGGATGGAGAGTCAAGCAGCACGCACCCCGCCCCGAGGTTCACATGCTCCTTTATTGCCAGCCCTTTCTGTCCCCAGTGGGGTCCCTTACTGCTCAGTAAAATGTTTTTCTGTAACAGATTTGTAGGGTCGCCAGTGCTCAGACTTAGGTCACTACCCCTGTGCTAGGCACTCCTGCCACCTGGGAAAGATTCCAAAGGTGGAACAGCTCCAGGGGGTGCCAGGGATCAGAGCAAAAACTTGAGAGGCTGGGGATGCAGGAGTTTGGGCACAGTCCCTAAATCATCTCAGTGGTTGAGCTGCTGTGAGAAGGCACATCCCCAGTGTGCGTGTGTGTGTGTGTGTGTGTGTGTGTGTGTGTTGGGGGGACGGGGTCCCTAGAGGAGGCAGCTAGAGGGAGGGCCTGAGGCTGGAAATGGGGAATGGCGTGCGGCCCCTGAGCAAGCACAGGCACTTAGCCCTTGAGGTTTCTGGGAAAGCTAGAGCCACAAGGGCCACGAGATAAGGCAAGTGTAGCAGCAGAACCCAGGTGCCAGGTCTTTCTTCAGAACCTACACTTCTCCACGAGGCCGGGCCTTCCACGCTGAGGTAGGAGGGATCCTGGCCAGAAGGTCAGCCAGCAGCTCTGGGACGAAGGTTGCTGCGGTGGGGGCTCTTCTGCCATGGAAGCGACTTCATTTCCTTCCACACAAATAGCCTACTGACTGAGTTCCTGCTCTGTTGAGTAAAAGGGTGTTGACTCTCCCCAGAAGGTTGTTCAGTTCACATCCCAAAAGTCCCTCTATTCAGGCCCTGGGGAGGTGTAGCAGCTCCTGAGGGCGCTCTCCTGAGGCTGGCTGACAAAAGTGGGGGAGGTTCCTGATAGTTCCCAGGTGCTGGTTCAAGTCCCCAGAGAATGGTCATGCAGGTTGGGGAGTCAAGTAGGAGGAGAGAGAAGGTTGGGGGCAGAGGGCCCCTTCCTGAATCCAGAGCTCACATGGTTACCCCCCCCCCATTTCCAGAAATTATCTCTTCCCCCACACCAGCCTCCATGGCCCAGTACCGGGAAACCGGGAGCCCAGAGCACTTGTGGCCACAGAGACACTCGCACGCAGCCCTCGGGGTGGGCGGGGCCGGCTGCAGGCAGATGGGGACGAGGTGTGCTCCCGGGAGGCCACAGGCTGCAGGTGGCCCTCTGAGAGAAGCACCCCATTTTGGACAGGAAGTTTAGAGGCGGGGGAGAGCACCCTAGGGCGCCCCCTCGGAGCAGTGGGTGTGGGAAGAGGGGCGGGGGCGGAGGGAACCCGCGATGGGAGGCGAGTGGGCTCTCAGCAGAGGCCAGCTTAGCCCGCGGGAGCTGCCTCTGAGCAGGGGGCGGGAGGGCAGTGCCCCCTGTGGCTGCCGGGCTTCCCGGATCCGGATCGCGGCTCTCCGCACACGGCTCGCAGGGTCCTGTGACTCTGTATCCCTTCCCTCACCCCGCCCCCCTCGCGAGGCCGCACCGCTGGGTGGCCTGTGTCGACGGGCAGAACCCCATAGCCCGCCCCTCTCAGACCCGCCTCTGCCCGCCTGCCTTGCCCTGCGCAGCTTGCGGCCCGGGGGCCTCGAAGGTCCCCGTGCACGCAGCCAGCGGCCTCTGCTGTGCCTGCTGCTCCTGCTGGGTCTGATGCTGTGATCGGTAACCCTCGTGCAGACCACGCTGGGCACCTCCAGCACCCCAAGTCCGCGGGAGCGCACGCGGGCCCTGATGCGGGACTTCCCGCTTGTGGAAGGGTGGCTGCAGTGTGTGCGGGCTGCTGGGGGCCTAGCCTGGCCCTGGGCAGGGGAGGAGGTCCGGAGCATGTAGCGCTAGTGGGGAGGCTCCCTCACACCACCCCTGGATGTCCTCTCCATCGTCTAAGGATGCCCTTCCCCTTCTCTGTCATCCCCTCCCTGGTGGGAAACCCTCAGCCCAGGCCTCAGCTGCTCCTAGTATAGTCTGTGTGACAGTGTGAGGTGGGGGACCCCCAGGCTGGCCCAGGCCAGGCAATGTGTCCTGCCCGATCCCAAGACCTAAGGAGCCCACCCATTTGCCTTGACCTCCCTCCAGCCACAACAACATGCCCCTGGTCCACAATGGGCTATATAGCATGGTAATCTGCTCAATTTCAGCCATGGCTAGACCAGCTTGGACAGGCTGAAAGATGGTCTCGTGGGTGGCCAGGTACCAAAGGGACACACAAGGTGCCACCATGGCTGCTGGGGAATGTGGGGCAGTTTGGGGGCCACAGAGACCACAGGTTAGTCACATTGGAACGAAGTTACCATAGTGACCTAGAAAGTGCCATGCCATGGATGCTGGGGGCTACAGGGGTCACAGTGAGCCCACCTGACGGGCTTCCAAGTACCACAGAAAAAGCAACGCATTACATGTGACTTCTGGGCACAGTAAGTGCTGTGCCAGCTGAGGAGGCTATGAGAAGCCCAAGGAGTTCCAAAGCCCAAACTAAGCCCTGGCCTTCCCTCAGTTCTGGTCAGCCTACGTCCCATGCCAGACCCACGAACGGGATGCTGTGCGCCTCATCCTGGAACAAATTGACCTCATCCGCCTCATGTGTGCCTCCTATTCTGAGCTGGAGCTTGTGACCTCAGTTAAAGGTAGACGGGGGACTTCCCTGGTAGTCTAGAGGTTAAGACTCCACGCTTCAACTGCAGGAGGGGCGGGTTTCATTCCCGGTGGGGGAACTAAGAGCCCTTATGCTGCGTGGCATGGCCAAAAAAAAAGGTAAACAGACTGGTGGTAGTGGGTGTTAGGGACTTCAGTAAGCTACCCCTGCCTCTGAAAATGATCATCTGACCTATGTGCCCCCAGCTCTCAACAATACCCGGAAGTTGGCTTGCCTTACTGGTGTGGAGGGCGGGCACTCACTGGACAGTAGCCTCTCCATCTTGCGTACCTTCTATGCGCTGGGTGTGCGCTACGTGACACTCACCCACACCTGCTACATGCCCTGGTGAGCACCTGAATATATTCAGGAAAAAACGCATTCGCCCTTTTTGGCCAACCAAACAAGCGGGCAATGCAAATCAACACTGCAAAGAAGTCTCACTAGGCATCGGTCAAAAGGGCCATGCTGAAAAAGTGTAAAAACCAGAAATGCAGGGCAAGTCAAGGAGAAAAGGGAGCTTTTTTACGCTGATGGGAGTGATATAAATTGCCAACGGCCACTCTCGAAAATTGTATGGTGTTTCCTAAAACATCTAAAAAACAGAGCTACAGAGCACAGGGCACTTCCACTCATGGGCTTATATCTTGAGAAAACCAAAAATCGACAGGACACAGGCACCCCAAATTTTAGGGCTGCTGTGTTCACAAAATCCTCGACTCGGGTACACCTTAAGTATCTCATGAAAGAGAAAAATGGATAAACAAGTTGTAGTACTTATGTACAACGGAATATCACTCAGCCATGAAATCAATGTCCTAAGGCTAGTAGCAGCATAATGAGTGGATTTAGGTACGATGATTCTAAGAGAAATACGTCACACAGATAAAGAAACTTATCATAAGATATCAGTTATAGACGGAATGTAAAAATCGCTATATGAACTAAATTACAAAACAGAACAGAGTCACACATTTAGAAAACACACTTATGGCTGCTTAAGGGGAAAGGTGAGGTGGGGTGATGCATAAAACAACAGTTTGAAATTAGCACAGATACCGTTCCATCAACCAAATATGTAATAGAGAAGACATACTCATTGCTCAGTGAACTGGACTCAACACACCTTATTCACCACAGAAGAATATATCTGCGTAGTAAGAATCTTAAAAAGTATTTATTGATATTTCTCGGTAAGTGAATATAGTGGGTGTAAAGAGGCACAAACACAGCATTGAAAATCAGCTAAATCCCATTATAAATACAAATTACAAAAAAAAGCAAAGATAGTGAAAGAGAGAGAAATTCTTACAAAATTCGTTCAGTGGCTGTGATGCAACCTGGATTGACCACATCTAGACCCACAGCTGGAAGAGACATAAGGCTGGACACTCTTGGGGGCGACCGGATTGGTGAGGTTGCGTGAGCAAATGCAGACCCTTTAAAGTAATACTGCGTGCTACCCATTCCATGGGTCAGAAATCTCCAGGTTCAAGGGAATCTTCCTACAGCTAAAAAATGCATGGGAAACCCAGAGGATGGTACACACCATATGATCGGGAAACGTTTCTAAAATGCACCTCATTTTTCATCTCGTGGTGCTCGGGTTCGCCATTCCAGCTGCTTTACCAACAATCTACCCACTTGGAGAATCAGCACCTTTAACCTCCAGTTTCGTACAGTTTGCAATTTGTCCAGAGGTTGAACGGGTAGAGGGGGAACCAATGAGAGATCACCTCTAGGTGTTTGGACAGACACATGTCACTCTAATTTCCAATCAGGAAGAAGAATTAACCGAAGGCTCTGCCTGCCCCCCCGGAACCAGAATAGGGCCTGAAGCAATCCTGAGGTTTGGAGGCCAGCTCCCAAAAAGGCGAGTTGAAAAATGGATCTCAGAGGCACTAAAATTCACAAACCTGCAGGATAATAAATGATAACTTTCGTACCTTATTGAGGTAAGGCAACGAAGAGGATTTGAAAACAAGGCAGAATTGCAGGAAACCGTTTTCAAGAGGTAGATCGGAGTTGCCTTTAAAGCACATGAAAAGCGGCAGAACTTCGACAATGATGCAGTTGGCCAAAATGGGCGTACGTTTTTTTTTCCTGAATATATTAAGGAAAAAACGCGTAGGCCCTTTTTGGCCAACCAAGCAAGTGGGCAATGTAAATCAGCACTACAAAGAAGTCTCACTTCGCATCGTTCAAAAGGGGTTTTACCATGTTTGAAATTCCAATATTTTAGCCTGACACGTTTTTGGATTTTAGAAAAAAATATATTTTAAATGAGACAAAAAATCTTTTTTATGACCCAAAAAGACAGCAATAGTTTTATATTTTTATCTATTTCACTTGCACACAAAAGTCTCATGGGGTTTTGTAAAGCAGTCCTGTTGGATGCTGTGCATGGTGCAAATATGGATTAAAGCTTTGGAATCTTAAGCTTCACTCACCTGAAACTTTTAAATTAGGATGCAAGCAATCCTTTCCAACATGTGAACAGAGAAGGACACTGTCTTCATTTTATTTGTCAGGTAATTAATCTGTCTTTTGCCCCAAGGAGAGAAACACCTGGCACTTCTATCAATGTGTTGTACAAAAATCTTTGAACACAGAGTGCAAGCAGAGGCTGATACAAGATGTGAAAGAAAAAAAAAAAGAGAGAGACCCCTGTGGCATTTTCTCCTAACTTATTGCAATCTCCCATTTAAAACGTGGGAATAATCAATCTTCTGAGGAAAAAGGCCCAAGGAAGCTTTTTGCTTTTGTGGAATAATGCAATGCCTAAAGATTTCATGAGGCAAGAAGAATTAATGAGAATGACCATGAGAAATCAAGAAAAGTCAGATCCATGGATGAAGTGATGTTTACCTCTGTGAATCAATGAGAAATAGGAGCAAATGAAAAGAAAGCTGAATACAACATTTTCTGAATAAATGTAACCTTTCAGCTGTCATAGACAAATTAATGCTCACTATGATACAACATATTTAGTTCAGAAAGTTAACTTAAATTTAAAGCTTAACAATTAGATTTATTGAAGAAACGAAAACATATTTGTGGTTTAGAATATATAATGTGTTCTGCAACAGATAAGAAGATTACATAAATAAATAGAAATAAGACTAGAGGAAAATAACAAATTAGATGTTATTAACATTAAAAACTGACACTCATCTAAAGAAAGAGGAGAGACAAAGACAGAAGAACTTATATCAAGTATATATTTAAAACTCCTAAATAAGAAGTCTTCAGATGTTAAAAAAAAAAAGTCTTCAATAAGAAGATAATGTAATAGCAAAGATGGGAAAAATATACCAAAAGATATTTCAAGAAAGAGAGTACAGAACGTTAAGTAAACATATCAAAAGATGCTTGGCTTCTTAGTAGTCAATTAAATGCAAAAAAGTCATACCTGGAATTATCACTCCCCAACAAGAAAGTTCAAATGAAAATGACAGGTATTATCAAGTTTGACAAGAATGTGTGTAATCCTTGAATCTCATTCACTGCTGCTGAGGATGAAAAATCATACAAATGTTTTGAAAATATTTAGAAATATCTAAAAAGATAAACAGATGAAAGCTATGAGTCAAAAATTTTACTACTACATGTATATTGAACAATAATTTATACACATACCACCAAAGCTCAAGTTCTAGTATGTATATACCAGTGCAATTCTCAATAGACCCAAACTGAAAATCACTCATATTGTAATACATTTTGGAAAAAATTAATTAATAGTTAAATATTTACACTATGGAATCCTATGCAACAGTGTCAGTGCATGACAACAACAACAGGCAACCATATAGGCATATTCATAAACAACATAAAATTAAAAAGCCCAATCCAAAAGTGATTTTACTGTGCCATTACATTTATATAAAATACAAAATACAGGTAAAGTGATCTTTTTGTTAGATACCAGAACAATATTAAACCTTAAGGGGAGTCACTAGAATTGGACAAGGGGGGCTCTGAGTATCTGGCAATTTTCTGTGTCTGTATCTAGAAGCTATGTATAGAGTGTATGCAGATTCTGAATTTTCTGAAATTTGTCATTTCCTTACAAACCATGCATATTTTTAGTTGTTTTTTATACATAACAAAAAGTAAAAATGATAGACTAGGGAAGGTAATTATATTAGCACTTTAATATCCATGCTTTTCAAGGTGGAAGTGAAAGGTATTAAATACTTGACATTGTGATTACTTCTTAAAAGTAAGGTGAAAATTTCAGATTAATAAATAAGACATACTTCTTCATATATCATCCTCAAAGAGGAGGGGTAGAAAAGAGTATTATTATTTTTTATTTAATATAGAACAGTTAAAATAGAAAATAATGAAAACAGACTAGGTTTAAAAAAGAGCACACTGGACTTCCCTGGTAGCTCAGTAGGTAAGAATTTGCCTGCCAATGCAGGGGACAGGGGTTCAATCCCTGGTCTGGGAAGATCCCACAGGCTGTAGAGCAACTAAGCCCGTGTGCCACGACTACTTGGCCTGCGTTCTAGAGCCTGCAAGCAACAACTACTGAGCCTGCGTGACACAACTACTGAAGTCCATGCACCTAGAGCCCATACTCCACAAGAAGAGAAACCACAGCAAGGAGAAACCCATGCACCACAATGATGAGTAGCCCCTGCTCGACACAACTAGAGAAACCCTGTGCAGCATCGAAGACCCAACACAACCATAAATAAATAAAATTAAGTATTGTGACTTGTGAGATGACTCACTCATGTGGCTGTAAGTAAGAGGCCTCAGCTCCTTGCCACATGAATCTCTCCTTAGGGCTGCTTGAGTGTCCTCATGACATGGCAGCTGGCTTACCCCAGGATGAGTGATCTAGCAGAAACCAAAGCAGAAGCTCCAATATCTTTTATACCTTTGGAAGCTGCACTTTGTCATTTCTGCAATGTCTTATTAGTTAAAACATCAGCCCTTTTCAACTGTGAGGAGGCACACAGGTGCATGATGACTGGGAGATAATTAGGGTATGATTAGGGCCTTCTTGGAGGCTGGCTACCAAGGTGGCTGACTCACCGAACACTGAATTTTGTTTTCTTCACTGATGGAGAGAAAATGGTGAGTGAATCTCATTGGTGTTCTTTGAGATGTACCAAAGCTAGCTCTTGCTCTCACCCCCAGCTGTGTGGCTGAGAGGGTCTTGGTGCTCCAGCCGGGTGTCAGGCCTGTGCCTCTGAGTTGGGAGAGCAGAGTTCAGAATATTGGTCTACCAGAGACCTTGGGCACCTTGTAATATCAAAACGGCGAAAGCATCCCAGAGATATCCGTCTCAATGCTAAGACCCAGCTCCACTCAAAGACCAGTAAGATCCCGTGCTGGACATCCAATGCCAAACAACTAGCAAGACAGGAATGCAGGCCCACCAATTATCAGAGAGGCTGCCTAAAATCATAATAGGTCACAGACACCCCAAAACACAACACCGGATGCAGACCTGCCCAACAGAAAGACAAGATCCAGACAAACCCACCAGAACACAGGCACCAGTCCTCTCCACCAGAAAGCATACACAACCCACTGAACCAACCTTAGCCACTGGGGGCAGACACCAAAAACAACGGGAACTACGAATCTTCAGCCTGCGTAAAGGAGACCCCAAACACCGTCCACAAAGCCAAATGAGAAGACAGAGAAACACAGAGCAGATGAAGGAACAAGGTAAAAACCCACCAGACCAAACAAATGTAGAGGAAATAGGCAGTCTACCTGAAAAAGAATTCAGAGTAATGATACTAAATATGATCCCAAATCTTGGAACTGGAATGGAGAATATACACGACATGTTTAACAAGGACCTAGAAGAACTAAAGAGCAAACAAACAATGATGAACAACACAGTAAATGGAATTGAAAATTTTCTAGAAGGAAACAATAGCAGAATAACTGAGGCAGAAGAATGGATAAATGACCTGGAAGATAAAATAGTGGAAATAACTACCACAGAGCAGAATAAAGAAAAAAGAATGATAAGAATTGAGGACAATCTGAGACACTTCTGGGACAATGTTAAACACACCAACATTAGAATATAGGGGTCACAGAAGTAGAAGAGAAAAAGAAAGAGACAGAGAAAATATTTGAAGAGATTATAGTTGAAAACTTCGCTAATATGTGAAAGGAAATCGTTAATCAAGTCCAGGAAGTGCAGAGAGTCCCATACAAGATACACCCAAGGAGAAACATGCCAAAACACATATTAATCAAACTATCAAAAATTAAATGCAAAGAAATAATATTAAAAGCAGCAAGGGAAAAACAACAAATAACATACAAGGGAATCCCCATAAGGTTAACAGCTGATCTTTCAGCAGAAACTCTGCAAGCCAGAAGGGACAGGCAGGACATATTTAAAGTGAAGAAAGGGGAAAAGCTACAACCAAGATTACTCTACCCAGCAAGGACCTCATTCAGATTCGACAGAGAAATTAAAACCTTTACAGACAAGCAAAATCTAAGAGAATGCAGCACCACCAAACCAGCTTTACAACAAATGCTAAAGGAACTTCTCTAGGCAGGAAACACAAGAGAAGGAAAAGACATACAATAACAAACCCAAAACAATTAAGAAAATGGTAATAAGAACATACATATCAATAATTACCTTAAATGTAAATGGATTAAATGCTCCAACCAAAAGACATAGACTGGCTGAATGGATCTGAAAACAGGACCGGTATATATGCGGTCTACAAGAGACCCACTTCAGACCTAGGGACACATAGAGACTGAAAGTGAGGGGATGGAATAAAATATTCCATGCAAATGGAAATCAGAAGAAAGCTAGAGTAGCAATTTTCATATCAGAAAAAAGAAACTTTAAAATAAAGACTATTACAGGAGACAAAGAAAGACACTACATAATCATCAAGGGATCAACCTAAGAAGAAGACTTAACAATTGTACATATTTATGCACCCAATATAGGAGCACCTCCATACATAAGGAAAAGGCTAACAGCCATAAAAGGGGAAATCGAAGGTAACACAATCGTAGTAGGGGACTTTAACACCCCCCTTTCACCAATGAACAGATCATCCAAAATGAAAATAAATAAGGAAACACAAGCTTTAAATGATACATTAAACAAGATGGACTTAATTGATATTTATAGGACATTCCATCCAAAAACAACAGAATACACTCTCAAGTGTTTGAGGAACATTCTTCAGGATAGATCATATCTTGGGTCACAAATCAAGCATTGGTAAATTTAAGAAAATTGAAATTGTATCATGTATTTTTTCCGACAACGCTATCAGAATAGATATCAATTACAGGAAAAAAATCTGTAAAACAATACAACCACATGGACGCTAAACAGTACACTACTTTATTACCAAGAGATCACTGAAGAAATCAAAGAGGAAATTAAAAAATACCTAGAAACAAATGGCAATGAAAACATGACGACCCCAAACCTATGGGATGCAGCAAAAGCAGTTCTAAGAGGGAAGTTTATAGCAATACAATCCTGCCTCACGAAACAAGAAACATCTCAAATAAACAAACTAAACTTACACCTAAAGCAATTAGAGAAAGAAAGAAAAAAAAAACCCAAAGTCAGCAGAGGAAAGAAATCATAATGGTCAGATCAGAAATAAATGAAAAAGAAATGAAGGAAACAGCAAAGATCAAAAAAACTAAAAGCTGATTCTTTGAGAAGATAAACAAAAGTGATAAAACCATTAGCCAGAGTCATCAAGAAAAAAAGGGAGAAGACTCAAATCAATAAAATTACAAATGAAAAAGGAGAAGTAACAACTGACACTGCAGAAATACAAAGAATTATGAGAGGTTACTGCAAGCAACTATATGCCAGTAAAATGGACAACCTGGAAGAAATGGACAAATTCTTAGAAAAGCACAAACTTCCAAGACTGAACCAGGAAGAAATAGAAACTATAAACAAACCAATCCGAAGCACTGAAATTGAGACTGTCATTAAAATCTTCCAACAAACAAAAGCCCAGGACCAGATGGCTTCAAAGGCAAAGTCTATCAAATATTTAGAGACGAGTTAACACCTAACCTTCTCAAACTCTTCCAAAATATAGCAGAGGGAGGAACACTCCCAAACTTATTCTATGAGACCACCATCTCCCTGATACCAAAACCAGACAAAGATGTCACAAATAATGAAAACTACAGGCCAATATTACTGATGAACATACATGCAAAAATTCTCAGCAAAATACTAGCAAAAAGAATCCAACAGCACATTAAAAGGATCATACACCATAATCAAGCTGGGTTTATCCCAGTGATGCAAGGATTCTTCAATACATGCAAATCAATGTGATACACCATATTAAAAAACCTGAAGGATAAAAACCATATGATCATCTCAATACATGCAGAAAATGCTTTCGACAATATTAAACAGCCATTTATGATAAACCTCTAGAAAGTAGGCACAGAAGGAACTTTCCTCAACATAGTAAAGGCCATATATGACAAACCCACAGTCATCATTGTTCTCAATGGTGAAAAAGTGAAACCATTTCCACTAAGATCAGGAACAAGACAACGTTGCCCAGTCTCACCACTATTATTCAACACACTTTTGGAATTTTTACCTACAACAATCAGATAAGAAAAAGAAATAAAAGGAATCCAACTCGGAAAAGAAGAAGTTAAGCTGTCACTGTTTGCCACTAGATGACATGATACTATATATAGAGAATCCTAAAGGTGCTACCAGAAACCTACTAGAGTTAATCAATGAAGTTTGTAAGGCTGCAGGATACAAAATTAATGTACAGATATCCCTTTCATTCCCATACACTAAAGATGAAAAGTCTGAAAGAGAAATTAAGGAAACACTCCCATTTACCCATGCAACAAAAGGAATAAAATACCTAGGAATAAACCTACCTAAGGAGACAAAAGACTTTTACTCAGAAAACTATAAGACACTGATGAAATAAATCAAAGATGACACAAACAGGTGGAGAGATATACCATGTTCTTGGATTGGAAGAATCAACACTGTGAAATGACTATACTACACAAAGCAATCTACAGATTCAATGCAATCCCTATCAAAATACCAATGGCATTTTTCAGAAAACTACAACAAAATATTTCCCAATTTGTATGGAAACACAAAAGACCCCGAACAGCCAAAGCAATCTTGAGAAGAAAAACAGAGCTGGAGTAATCAGAATCCCTGACTTCAGACTATACTACAAAGCTACAGTAATCAACACAGTATGGTACTGGCACAAAAACAGAAATATATATCAATGGAACAGGAGAGAAAGCCCAGAGATAAACCCAGACACATATGGTCACCTTATTTTTGATAAAGGATGCAAGAATATAGAATGGAGAAATCACGGCCTCTTCCATAAGTGGTGCTGGGAAAACTGGACAGCTACAGGTAAAAGAATTAAATTAAAAGACTCCCTTACACCATACACAAAAATAAACTCAAAATGGATAAAAGACTTAATGTAAAGCCAAACACTATAAAATTCTTAGAGGAAAACATAGGCAGAACACTCTATGACATCAATCACAGCAAGATCCTTTTTGACCCACCTCCTAGAGAAATGGAAATAAAAATAAAAATAAAAACATGGGACCTAATGAGACTTAAAAGCTTTTGCACAGCAAAGGAAAATGTAAACAAGATGAAAAGACAACCCCCAGAATGGGAGAAAATATTTGCCAATGAAGCAACTGACAAAGGATTAATCTCCAAACTTTACAAGCACCCCCTGCAGCTCAATATCAAAGAAACAAACAAGCCAATCCAAAATGGGCAGAAGACCTATTAGACATTTCTCCAAAGAAGATATACACATTGCCAGGAAACACATGAAAGAATGCTCAACATCACTGATCATTAGAGAATTGCAAATCAAAATTACAATGAGGTATCATCCCACACAGGTAAGAAGGGCCATCATTCAAAAAATCTACAAACAATAAATGCTGCAGAGGTGTGGAGAAAAGGGAACCCTCTTGCACCGTTGGTGGGAATGTAAATTGATACACAGACACTATGGAGAACAGTATGGAGGTTCCTTAAAAAACTAAAAATAGAGCTACCATATGACACAGCAATCCCACTACTGGGCATATACCTGGAGAAAACCATAATTCAAAAAGAATCATGTTCCACAATATTCATTGCAACTCTATTTGCAATAGCCAGGACATGGAAGCAACCTAAGTGTCCATCAACTGATGAATGGATAAAAAAGATTTTGCACATCTTCAATATAAAATGGAATATTATCAGCCATAAAAATAAATGAAATTGAGTTATTTATAGTGAGGCGGATGGACCTAGAGTCTGTCATACAGAGTGAAGTAAGTCAGAAAGACAAAAACGAATACTGTATGCTAACACATATATATGGAATTTTAAAAAAGAAAAAAAATGGTTGGGAAGAAACTACGGGCAGGACAGGAATACAGACGCAGACGTAGAGAATGGACTTGAGGACATGGGGAGGGGGAAGAGTAAGCCGGGACGAAGTAAGAGAGTGGCATTAACTTATATATACTACCAAATGTAAAATAGATAGCTAGTAGGAAACAGCTGCATAGCATGGGGAGATCAGCTCAGTGCTCTGTGACCACTTAGAGGGGTGGGAAACGGAGGGTGGGAGGGAGATGCAAGAGGGAGGAGAAATCGGGATATATTTATATGTATAGCTGATTCACTTTGTTATACAGCAGAAACTAACTCACCATTGTAAAGCAATTATAGTCCAATAAAGATGCTAAAAATAAATAAATAAATAAATAAATTATACCTCCCCCAAATTAAGTTTTTTTAAAAATAAATAAATAGGGCTTCCCTGGTGGCGCAGTGGTTGAGAGTCCGCCTGCCAATGCAGGGGACGCGGGTTCGTGCCCCGGCCTGGGAAGATCCCACATGCCACGGAGCGGCTAGGCCCGTGAGCCATGGCTGCTGAGCCTGCACGTCTGGAGCCTGTGCTCCGCAACGGGAGAGGCCACAACACTGAGAAGCCCGCGTACCGCAAAAAACAAACAAACAAACAAACAAACAAATAAATAAATAAAAAAGGGTACTCAATAACATGGTAACTCTAAACCTAAGTATTTTCAATACTACAGCAAAGGTAAATGGATTAATGTCTCCTATTAAAGTGTAATTTTTTGGGCTTCCCTGGTGGCGCAGTGGTTGAGAGTCCGCCTGCCGATGCAGGGGACACGGGTTCGTGCCCCGGTCTGGGAAGATCCCACATGCCGCAGAGCGGCTGGGCCCGTGAGCCATGGCCGCTGAGCCTGTGCGTCCGGAGCCTGTGCTCTGCAAGGGGAGAGGCCACAACAGTGAGAGGCCCGCCTACCGCAAAAAAAAAAAAAAAAAAAAAAAAAAAAAAGTGTAATTTTTTATATTATGTGCAACTAAAATTTTTTCCCAATATACAGGTAAAATAAAATAATTACTTTAGAAAGGTGAAAACATTCCATGTATTTAAAAACAGTAAAACGATAAGCATATGATATGCATCTTAGATAAAGTAGTGTTTAATTTCAGAACAATTTGTCAATATTGTAACTAGTACTATTATCCCAATTTCTTAAAAATATTTCAATACTTTTTCTATTTGAAAAAATACTTTAATATTATTTCCTTTGCTCTTTTGTGGTCTAATACATGGTAAGTATTTAGCTGCTAACATAACTTTAAAATATTTGTTTTTTACAGCCAAACAAAACTGAATCAAGAAGAAATAGATAACTTGAACAGACTGATCACTACAAGCAAAATAGAAACTGTAATTTACAAAAACTCCCTACTAACAAAAATCCAGGATCAGATGGTTTCACAGGCAAATTCTACCAAATATACAAAGCAAAACTTACACTGATTCTTCTCAAGCTCTTCGAAAAGATTGAAGATTAAGGAATACATCCAATGACATTCTATGAAGCCACCATCACCCTGATATCAAAACCAGATGGGGGGGGGACTTCCCTGGTGGCACAGTGGTTAAGAATCCATCTGCCAATGCAGGGGACATAGTTTCAAGCCCTGGTCCGGGAAGATCTCACATGCCGTGGAGCAACTAAGCCTATGTGCCACAACTACTGAGCCTGTGCTCTACAGCCCACGAGCCATAACTACTGAGCCTGATAGCCACAACTACTGAAGCCCACGCACCTAGAGCCCATGCTCTGCAAAAAAGAAGCCAGTGCAGTGAACAGCCCGCACACCACAACAAAGAGTAACCCATACTCGCCACAACTAGAGAGAGCCCGTTCACAGCAACAAACACCCAATGCATCCAAAAATAAGTAAATAAAGAAATTTACTGAAAAATAAAAAAACACAGATGGGGACTTTTCTGGTGGTCCTGCAGTTAAGATTTTTCCTTCCAGTGCAGGGGGTGTGGGTTCAATGCCTAGTGGTGGAGCTAAGATCCCACATGCCTCACAATTAAGAAACCAAAACATAAAACAGAAGCAATACTGTAACAAATTCAATAAAGACTTAAAAAAAAAACAACACAGAGAAAGACACTAGCAAAAAAGAAAATTGCAGGCCAATATCTCTGATAAATATGGATGCAAAAATTCTCAACTGAATATTAGAAAACCCAATCTGACAGCACATAAGAGGATCATACACCATGATCGAATTTGATTCACCCCCGTGTCACAAAGTTGTTTCAACATATGCCAATCAATCAACATGATACACTCCATCAACAAAGGAAAAACACAAAACAAATGATCATCTCAATAGATGCCGAAAAAGCATTTGAGAAACTTCAACATCCATTCATGATAAAAACGCTTACTAAAATGGGTATAAAGGAAACATCTCAACATAATAAAAGCTATTTATGACAAACCCACAGCCAATATAATATTCAATGCTCATGACAAAATATCAAAGAAGCACGGAAAAGTGATGGAGGAGATGGAGAAACTTCTCAGTGTGCAGATGCAGGATCAATATCAGCGCTAAATCCTGCTCAGCTTATGGTGATTCAAGAGAAAGCTAAAAGCCTTTATGAAGACTTGAAGAAGAAACACGGGAAAGAATCAGAGGGCATATTTTTTAATGCCAGCCATGGCTGTTTTCATCGGTTCAAGGGTAGAGCCAACCTCAACAAGGTAAAAGTAAGTGGAGAGGCAGCAGGTGCAGATAGGGTAGCTGTCCAGGAACTTCCTGAAACACTTTGAGAAATTATTGATAATGGTGTGCATTTACCCAACCAGGTGTTTAATGTGGATGAGACACATCTGTACTGGAAGAGGATGCCAGACCGAAGTTACATCAGTAAGAAGGAAAAGTTGATGCCGGGCTGTAAAGCAGAAACAGATAGGCTAACTGTTGTTTGGTGGCAATTCTTCCAGTGATATGAAGCTGAAGCCTCTCTTAGTTCATCATTCAGAGAACCCAAGAACCCTTAAAAACATAGCCAATGACTCTCTTCCTATTGTGTGGAAGTGTAACCCCAAATCCTGGATTACACAGGCCACGTTCCAGGATTGGTTTTGCCAACACTTTATCCCAGATGTAGAGAAATATTGCTCGGAGAAGGACGTCCCAGAAAAACATTCTTTTGCTGCTTGACAATGCTCTGGGCCACCCCCCTTTCATGGATGACTTTTCCCAACGTCAAAGTAGTGCATCTGTCACCGAATACTGCATTGCTCATCCATCCTATGGACCAGGAAGTTATAGCGACTTTCAAGAAATATTATTTATGTCACACTTTTTGTCAGGCAGTAAAGGTAAGTGAGAAATCAGGAAGAACCTAGGGACAATTTTGGAAGGACTATAACATCTACAAGGCCATAAAAAACATTGACTTTGCATGGTGTGAGTGTATGTTGGTCACCATGAATGGGGTTTGGAAGAACCTTTGCCCACAGTTTGTTCATGATGTTTGTGGACTTGAGAAGGCAGATCAGAAGTCTGAAAAGGTCTTCAGCAACGTAGTGACCCTCAGCGAGAAGCTGGAGCTAGATCTGCAAGAGGACGGTTTCATTGAACTCCTTGCTGTGCAACATGAGGAGCTTACTGATGGAATTGGAGGCGCAGAGAAAGGATGAAGAGGGACAGGAGGAAGAAGTAGTAACTGAAGAACTGAAGAGATTCACGACACAGAAAATGCCAAGGGCATCTTCTAAATTTGAGGAGGCACTGTTAGTTTCTGAGGCACAGGGCTCGAACCTACAATGGTACCCAAAGGTGGTAGCAGCCATTCAGAAGGCAAACCAGTGCTACCGTGTCATCATCTATGATGAGAAGAAACGAGCTACGACCCAGACATCAATGGATCAGTTTTTCAAGAGGGTAGATAGAATGAAATCCAGCAAGGAACCAGAACCTGTGTCATCAATGTCAGGTATGAGTGAAATTGGAGCTTGCCCCCTGTCTCCCACTGCTGATAACCCTTCACCTCTACCATCTCCCACCTCCTCCCCCTCCTCCAATCAGTAACTCTTCTCGCCTGTTCCCTCGATGCCAGCCCCAGTATCCCAGCTGTTGTACTGTATTACTGTACTTTTCAAGTCACTGTACTGTAAGACTAAAAATGTCTTCTTTGTTTTTGTGTTTGTTTCTTATATACTGTTTGTGTGAAAAGTATTATAAACCCATTATGGTACAATACCATATAGCTGACTGTGTAACCTGGGTACCTCGGCTAACTGTTGGACTTACAAACAAATTGGACTTACAAACGCACTCTTGGAACAGAACTTGTTCATACGTAGCGGACTTACAGTAAAAGCAAAAAAGAAACAGGAACTAATCAAACTTATAAGCTTTTGCACAGCAAAGGAAACCATAATCAAAATGAAAATACAACCTATGGGCTGGGAGAAAATATTAGCAAATGATGAGACTGACAATGGCTTAATTTACAAACTATACAAACAGCTCCTACAACTCAATAACAATATAACAAATAACTCAATGGAAAAATGGGTAGAAGACCTAAATAAACATTTCTCTAAAGAAGACATACAGATAGCCAATAGGCACATGAAAAGATGCTAATCATCACTAATTATTAGAGAAATGCAAATCCAAATTACAATGAGGTATCACTTCACACTGATCAGAATGGCCATCATTAAAAAAAATCTACAATTAACAAATGCTGGATGGGGTATGGAGAAAAGGGAACCCCTCAGCACTGTTGGTGGCCATGTAAGTTGGTGCAGCCACTATGGAAAACAGTATGGAGGTTCCGCAAAAAAACTATAAAGAGAGTTGCCATCTGATCTAGCAATCCCACTTCTGGACATATATCTAGACAAAATTATAATTCCAAAAAATATATAAAACCCTATGTTCATAGAAGCACTATTTATAATAGCCAAGACATGGAAACAACCTAAATGTTCATTAAAAAATGAATGTATAAAGAAAGTGTGGTATACGTATACAATAGATATTACTCAGACATAAAAAGGAATGAAATAATGCCATTTGCAGCAACATGGATGGACATAGAGATAATGATACTGAGGTAAGTCATAAAGAGAAAGACAAATACCATATAATATCACTTACATGTGGAATCGAAAACAGGACACAAATGAACATGTCAGCAAAACAGAAACAAACACACAGATATAGAAAACAGAGTTGTGGTTGCCAAGGAAAGAGTGATGGAAAGATTGGGAGTTTTGGAATAGCAGAAGCAAACTATTCTACATAGGATGGACAAGCCACAAAGACCTACTGTACAGCAGAGGAAACTATATTCAGTATCCTCTGATAAACCATAATGGAAAAGAATATATATATATATATATACACATATATATATATATGACTGAATCACTTTGCTGCACAGCAGAAATTAATACAATAATGTATAAAGGCTGCAGAAGGTGTGGAGAAAAGGGAACCCTCCTGCACTGTTGGTGGGAATGTAAACTGATACAGCCACTATGGAGAACAATATGGAGGTTCCTTAAAAGCTAAAAATAGGACTACCATATGACCCAGCAATCCCACTACTGAGCATATACCCGGAGAAAACCATAATTCAAAAAGATACATGTATCACAATATTCACTGTAGCACTATTTACAATAGCCAGGACATAGAACCAACCTAAATGTCCATCGACAGAGGAATATAGAAAGAAGATATGGCCTATATATATAATGGAGTATTACTCAGCCATAAAAAGGAATAAAACTGAGTTATTTGTAGTGAGGTGGTTGGACCTAGAGTCTGTCATACAGAGTGAAGTACGTCAGAAAGAGAAAAACAAATACTGTATGTGAACACATATATATGGAATTCAGAAAAATGGTACTGACGAACATAGTGACAGGGCAGGAATAAAGACACAGATGTAGAGAACGGACTTCAGGACACAGGGCTGAAGGGGACACAGGGACGTAGTGAGAGAGTAGCACTGACATATATATACTACCGAATGTAAAAGAGCTAGTGGTAAGCTGCCGCATAGCACAGGGAGATCAGCTCGGTGCTTTATGTCCCCCACAGGGGTGGGATAGGGAGTCTGGGAGGGAGCCTCAAGACGGGGGGATATGGGGATATATGTATACATATAGGTGATTCACTTTGTTGTAAAGCAGAAACTAATACAGTGTTATAAAGCAATTATACTCTAATAAAAATGTATTTTAAAATACCACAACGTTGTAAATCAACTACACTAGAAAATATTTCTTAAGTGAAAAAGATTTTTTGAATGTATGTTTTATTGTGTGTGTGTACCACAGGTTCAATATATATGAATTATGTTAAATTGATTACATTGTTTTTCAAAATAAAGAATTTTTGATATTCTACATCAGCTGCATAATATAAATGCAGAAAAACTATATTATTTTTTTCTAAAGTTCAGAAATACCCATTTTGCTCATTCGGTATACTATAAACCACTAACTGTTAAAAAGGGATTCATGACCTCTTTCTTCCAAAGAAATATTTCTGCACTCACACAAGTTTAATAGAATGTTCCATCATGAACTGGCTTCCTACCTTAGAGACACGAGATTTGCATCCTGAAATCTCTTTCTTGCAAAAATGTCCAATTAGCATCCTAGCATTACAGAAAAGAAATGCTTTTTGCCAGATCTCAAATTACATACAACTTTATCACGACATCACATATGTTTTTTTCCCACACACACAGACTGTATTTTATTTTTACAAGAGAAAAATCAACTGACACCAAACATTGTAAATGGATGACCACAGCAAAAGCAACAATGATTGTAATTACCAAACATGAAACACACTCATACTATTGTTATAATATTGACATTCATTCCAGGAATCCTCCAAAGCTCCTTTATTTTGCAGTGAAAGACACCATGTTTTTTTTTGGTTTTTTTGTTTTTTTTTTTTTGCAGTACGCAGGCCTATCAGTGTTGTGGCCTCTCCCATTGTGGAGCATAGGCTCCGGACGTGCAGGCTCAGCGGCCATGGCTCACGGGCCTAGCCGCTTCGTGGCATGTGGGATCTTCCCGGACCGGGGCACGAACCTGTGTCCCCTGCATCGGCAGGCAGACTCTCAACAACTGCACCACCAGGGAAGCCTGACATCATATATATTTAAATTATCAGCACTCACCTGAGATCTTCAAAAATCAACAAAAACATAATTTTGTGCTCTCTTTCATTTACTCTGGTTCTAAGTGGTCATTTCTAAACGAAAGTATTTAAGTATGTTAACGTCATCTTATAACATCATATTTCAAATGACTACCGTCTCTCCAAAGATGCAATATGAGGAACTCATAAGTAGGCTCTCCAAAGTTTTACTCTTTTAATCTGTATTACACTTCTGCTGAACTTCACACTGTTCATTATTCTCTGAGAATATTCTTTTTCTTGTATGCCCATCTCACATGCTCTTTCATGAAGTTTTTTCCTACAATTTTATGCCTAGTTTATTTCTGAGAAAATGCATTATTCCAGATTGATAATTATAGACACAAACACTTCTATATAATTCCCTGAGAGTTTCAAAAACTCCTTCTTTTTTTTTTAAATACCTAGATTCTGAAGCTCTCCACAAAGCATTACTAAAATTGCATTTACATAGTATCTACATATTAATCACACATTAATGCATTTACAATTGTATTATGCTTTATTGCTAATTTTGGAGCATAAACGTAGCTGTCTTATTTACCACCCTCTTGGAAATCACTTTAATATTTGCACTTAGGACTTGAAAGAGAATGGATAAATAAAAACCTGAAGAATATGCAAATACAATTTATATATTTCTCATAAAATTAGGTGATTATCTAACCTTTATCCAGAAAAAAGAAGAGCCCACATACTCTGCAGTCATGATACTCGAGAATGTGTGGTCTTCCAGCAGGAAAACATGCGGTAATCCACGTGGCAGAGTTTACCTGTGACCAGCTGGGGTTAGTGTCCTATGCATTCCTTACATGCAACATATCAGGAGTGGCCAAAGTGAATTTGTCAGTTGTGGCAATCAGTATAATGAAGATTTGTAGCAGGTCATGCTCATATATGCAGCACAGGTACAATCAACATTTTGCTCAATTCTGGTAGATCTAAATCTGTATCTGTTACCTTGTCTTTAACGAGGAAATGTCAGAACTGACTTACCAAAAAAAAGTGTTTTGTTTGTTTGTTTTAATTACAGTCACGGTGAGTAAGACATAGCTCAGAACAACTAATGTGACTTAGTGATTCTCTCATCAGGAAATGCAGTTTCTACTTCCCTGTTTATTCTCCACATCTTGTAGTAAGTTAAGTTTCAGTGAAAGATAAATCTACAGGGTGAAAAGAAAAGAAAACTTACATGTGTTGATAAGATCATTCTGACAGGTTTTACCACGTATGTCAGTGTTTCTGGTGATGGACACAAGCTAGAGCTCCCTACTCTGACATTTTCACTGATGTCATTCCCCTTGACCCTCAATTTGAAAGTGGATAAAAATGTTTTCTATGTTTTCTTCTTTAAGAAATTAAATAAAGAATGCTGTCTAGACATGATCCTCTAATGACTTTCAGTCAGTGGTCATCAAGAGAAGAAAAGCACAGAATCTCATCCCCACAGAAGGGTGACATTCAGTCAGGTAAGAAAATTCTCCCCAAAATCAGAGCTTCATCTTTAACATTCAATCAAAGGCTTTCACAGGTGCTTCATACTCTGCACTCAGCCTTACCATATGGGATTGGCTCTGAGAATCTCACACCAGATGACTGACAAACATGTCATAGTACAGTGATCTGGGACCAGATCCTGCCTCTCTTAATGATCTCCCGCAGGGACATTGCAATATTCTAGGATATTTCCTGGAGCCCTCTACTCTATACAGGTACACTTCCAAGTAGAAACAGAAGCTTTGATTCTCACTGGGACCCCTGCTCTGTCCCACCAACCTCTCTAGAAATATGATGTTCTAATCTCTCCTGATCAGAACATTGCACGGTCTCTCACTGTGCTAATTTAGTAAAGGTAAAAGAGAAACAAGAAAGAGCAAACTATGCAGGGAGCAATATATAAGATTCCTTTACTTAATGTATTTATCTGATATACACAAATATTGAGAAGTATAGATTCATTCCATAATGGTCAAGAAAAGAGGAGGAGGAACCTCCATGCCAACAGTATATATAAGTTGGAATCAATCCTGCATAAGCTCCAGCTAAAGCTTAGCTACGAGGTACTAACTCTTCTCATAAAGAAGCAATAGTTCTCCATCATTTGAAGCACACTGAGGACTCAGACAGCTGGACGCTGAGGGTGTAGTATCCTGACTCAAATTCTGTACCTGCATCACAGAGCAATGAAATATTCCCAAAGAATTATTAAGGATGAGGTGGGGAGCCGAAATAATAAAGATGAAACCACAGTCTGCCCTACCATCCATTCTGCTGGATATTACCACCATCTTGGCCCAGTATGACCTTCCCACTTTTCTCTGGGCCTCCCTACTTCCCACCTCCATCCTCTCATTATATCTTACCTACACTTGGAAACGACTCTAGTTTTTCCACTTATCTTCATCAACAAGCAATCCAAATAGCAACTGTGTATATAACTCCTTAGAAACCTCAGGTATGACTCATTTGAACGGATCCTGGGTCACACCTACCTCCTGATCTTGGAGAGTCTCCCAGAGAGTCCAGAGGCAACTACAGCACAGCCTCAGGGACATAGACACTGGCAGCAGCCACTTGGGGGAGCTCCTTCTACCTCGTGGCCACTGGTACCAGCAAGCATTATTTCAGAGTCCTCCCTCTGTCTTTTTAGCCTCAGGGTCTAGCCCTACCTATTTCCACCAGACTATAGACACAAGTACTAGGATGCTGCAGGCCAAGCAACTAACTGAGCAGGGGCATAGCCCCATCCACCAGCAAACAGGCTGCTTTCAGACCCTCTCAATGCACAGCTGCCGCTGGACATGGGCCCAGCCACCAAAAGCCCCAGGACCAGCCTCCACACCTAAGTGGAGAGGCACCAGCCCCAGAGTCCTTGGCCCCTCTGACAAGTGAGCCTGCTCTGGCCTTGGAATCAGTCTCACCGTCGGCAGGTGATTACTGCACAGGGACTGGATGGAGCTTGGACCTACCCAACAGCAAATCTGCTCTAGCAGTGGGATCAGCCTCATACACCAACAGGCACACACCAGCTCCAGGAATACCACAGCCCAGCAGCCTGTGTGACCAGAACACTCACTTGCAGGCCACAAGCAGGCATGCACTCACTTGGGTCTTGACCCTGCCCATCAGAATGACAGCACAAGATTAGGGATACCCCAGACCCTGCAGACAGCTGTGTCAGGAACAGTGATCCAACACCAACTCTGAGACTCCTGGGCCCTGCAGCCAGAACTCAGGACCTGTGTCTTCCTCCCAGTAGCCAGCATCACCGCAGTGACTGGGCACTAGCCCTGATATCACCTGGACTGCAATTCTACCCATAAGTGAACCAGCACTAGATTTGGTGTCCCCCAGAGTTGTGCAGCCAGCTGCCTTATGATTTAGGCTCACCAAGCCACACAGACAGCTTCCATACAAGCCAGAGTCTGGCAAACAAGCACTCTGGGGGCAGCCAAGCCTACCAGAACACCCACAGCAGTCAGCCCACCACAGTAGAAGAGCCCAAGTAGCCCACATAGGGGGTACACCTAGAACATATAGTTCTAGTGACCAGGGGACATTGGGCTGCTGGGACACATAGGACCTCTCCTACAAAAGGCCACTTCTAGAAGGTCAGGAAATGTAACGAACCTACTACATACATAGCAATAAAAACAGCAAGTTAAGAAAAATGAGGTGACACTGAAACACGATCCAAATGAAGGAACAAGATAAGAACTCAGAAGAAGATCTAAGTGAAGTGGAGGTAACCAATCTCCTCAAAAAATAGTTCAAGGTAATGACTATAAAGATGATCAAAGAACTCAGGAGAAGAATGGACGACCAGAGCAAGAAGGTAGAATTTTTTAAAAAAGAGTTAGAGCATTAAAGAACAACAAAACAGAGATGAGGAATACAATAACTGAAATGAAAAATACACTAAAAGGAAACTACTGTAGACTAAATGACACAGAGGAATGAATCAGAAAACTGAAGGACAGAGTACTGGCAATCACTGAAGATGAACTGTAAAACAATAGATTAAAATGAAATGAAGAAAGTTGAACAGACATGTGAAACATCGGATGTACTAATATTTGCATTATACTGGTCCCAGAAGCAAAAAGGAAAGAGAAAGCAGTGTAGAGCATACCTGAAGACATAAGAGCTGAAAACTTCCATAACCTGGGAAAGAAAACAGACATCCAAGTCCAGTAAACACAGTAAGGCCAAAACAGGATCAACCCAAAGAGGACCACACCAAGACTCACTGTAATTAAAATGGCAAAAAAATAAAGATAAAAAGACACTATTAAAAGGAGCAAAGGAAAAGCAACAAGTTACAAACATGCGAACTTGCATTAAGTTATCAGCTGACTTTTCAGGATAACCTCTGCATGCCGGAAGGGAGTGGCATGGTATATTTAAAGTCATGAAAGGGAAAAGCCTATAACCAAAAATACTCTACCCAGCAAGGCTCTCCTTCAGATTTGATGGTGAGATCTAAAGTTTTACAGAGAAGCAAAACTAAAAGAGCACAGCATCGCCAAACCAGCTTTATGAGAAATCTTAAGGGGGCTTTTCTCAGTGAAAAAGAAAAGGCCATGACTGAAGCATAAAAATTAGAAAAGGAAACTTACTAACGGAAAAACCTCATTGGATAAGGCAAATATTCAACAAAGGCAGTAAATCAACCATGTACACAGCTAATAGGAAGGATGAAAGAAAACAGTAAAAAAAATCATCTGTATTCACAATAAGAAGTTAAGGGACACACAAAACAAGTAGATGTAAAATATAAGGTCAAATTCAGTAACTGTGGGGGAGCAGAGTAACAATGCAGGGTTGTTAGTGTCCACGTGAAACTAAGAGCTCAGCAACTGAAATAATCACACACACACACACACACACACACACACACCTGAAAGAAATCCAAACATCATATTAAAGAGAGTCCTCACATCACAGACGAATAAAAGGGGAAGAAAGGAACAGTGAAGAAATTAAAGAGGGATTCTAAAAATACCCAAGAGAAATGAAAATGAACACACAGTGATCCAAAATCGATGGGACACAGCCAACGCAGTTCACAGGGGGAAGTTATAGTGATACAAGCTTATTCTTAGGAAACAAGAAAAATATCAAATAAACAACCTAACATTACACCTGAAGGAATTAGAAAAAGAAGAAAAAAACAAAACTCCAAGCTGTCAGAAAGAAAAAAAAAATTAAGAAAACAATACCATATGCAATCACACCAAAAAGAATAAGATACCTAGGAACAAACACACCTAAGCAGGTAAAAGACATGTACTCAGAAATGTATCAGCCATTGGTGAAAGAAGTTGAAGGCAACAGAAAAAGATGGGAAAATATAGCAGGTGCATGGACTGGAAGAATTAATACTGTTAAAATAACCATACTGCCAAAGACAATCTACAGATTTAATGCAATCCCTATCAGAATACCAAAGCATTTTCACAAAACCTGAAAAAGTAATTTTAAAATTTGTATAGAAACACAAAGATTCCAAATAGCCAAACAATCTTGGGAAAGTACAGAGCTGGAGGCATCACACACCTTGACTTCAGATTATACTGCAAAGCGACAGTAATCAAAGAGAATCGAACTGGAGCAAAAACAGACACAAAGATCACTGGAATAGAATAGAGATCCCAGAAATAAGCCCACACACGTATATTTAATTGATTTATGACAAAGCAGGCAATATGGAGAAAGAACTGTCTCTTCAATAAGTGGTACTAGGAAAACTGGTCAGCTACATGGAAAAGAATAAAATTAGAGTATTTTAGCACACCGTATATAAAATTAACGCAAAACTGAATAAAGACCTAAATGTGGGACCATAAAACCCCGAGAGGAAAATAAAGAACATTCTTCAACATAAATGATAGCAACAGTTTTGCGTTCAGTCTACTAAGGCAAATGAAACAAAAGCAAAAATAAACAAATGGGACTTCACTAAACTTAAAAGATTTTGCACAGCAAAGGAAACCAAAGACAAAATGAAAAGACAACCTGCTGAAGGAGAGACAATATTTGCACATGATAAGAGGTTAACACCAAAAGGATGACCAACCAAGGGTTCATATCTAAACTACAGAAACAGCACATACAACTCAATATCAGAACTGCACCCAAAATATTTTTTTAAAAAATGAGAAGACGTAAATAGACATTTTTCCAAGGAAAAAATACAGATAGACAGCCAGAATGCACAAAGATGCTAAACATAGCTAATCGGCAATAAAATGCAAATCAAAACTATGAGATATATCACCTCAGTCTTGTCAGAATGGCTGTCATCAAAAAGGTCACAAATAACAAAGGTTAGTGAGGATGTGGAGAAAGGGAAACTCTTGTAAACTCTTGATGTGAATGTGAAGTAGTGCAGCTACTGTGGAAAGAAGAATGCAGGTTCCACAAAAAACTAAAAATAGAACTACCATAATATCCAGCAATTTCCCTCTTGGGTATATCAGAAGAAAACAAAAACACTATTTTAAAAAAAATTAACTGCACACCAATGTTCATAACAGTGTTATTTGCCATAGCCAAGATATAGAGTCAAACTAAGTGTTCATCAATAGGTTAGGGGATAAAAAAATGATATTTATGATGACTTCAGCAAAAAATGAAATTTTGCTATTTGCAAGAACATGGATGGACTTGGAGGGTATTATGCTTAGTAAAATAAGCCGCAGAGAAAACAAGCCTGGTAGGTTATCACTTACACGTGGCATCTAAAACATTGAATACAACAACAACAACAATGAAACAGACTCACAGATTAAAGAACAGACTAGTGGTTACCAGCAGGGAGAGACAGGGTGGAGGAGCAAAATAGTGGTAGGAGATTCTGAGGAAGAATCCACTATGTATAAAATCAATAATCTACAGTGACGTTCTGTATAGCATGGGGAATAGAGCCACTCTTTTATAATAAGTATAAATGGAGAAGAACCTAAACATTTATGAATCACTATGTTGTACCTCTGAAATGAATATAATAATGTAAATTAACTATAGATCAATAAAATATAAAGTAAGAAACAATAAAGGAGAGACAGATTATTAGATAGAAATCAATTAAATAAACACAAGTCTTGGAAATCAAGGAATTAAAAAACAACATGTAAGACAACATTGGCCTTTAAAGTGTACGATCTATTCATTTAAAAGAAATCATTTAAGTGGTGAAAAATGGTACCCATTCTCACAATTTTGTATATCTAGGATAAATTATTATCTACAAAAATATGTTACAAATGTTCACTCAAAAAGAAAGAGAAAATTTGGATTAACCCATTTTAGTATACAAATTTAATATCAAAGTCTCTATGTAACACTGATGTGAATAAGTTCTGTTAGCCACTTCTAGTTTCCTTGTGATGTAAAATCTTTCAAAGCATAAAAATCAGCCTTTCTACATCATTCCATTAGACATACATAGAAGTTAAAAGAAATGAGAAGACAGAAAAATCAACCAGGAAGGCGAATTTACTGAGAAACAGCCATTCGTTCTCCCTCCTCCTTTGCTTTTCCTCCTTTTCCAGGTCTCTTTCGGTTCCAATCAAGAGAAGTCTTGAGAATTCTGAGAATATTTCTTTGAGGGCTTCAAACCACCATACCTACGTCCTCTGCCACAACTACACACACGGGAACAAAAATAAACCTCTGCTATCTACTCGTGTAGGAGAGGTTCATGCAAAATAAACTCCTACATGGAGACCAACAGGTGGGTTTTCTACCTGTTCTTTATAATGTCCTTCCATTATAGTAAATCCCACACATTATGAGGCAGAAGGGGTTATGTGAGCTCTTCCTTGAAGTCAAAAACCTTGCATTCATTTCAAGTACCTGGTGATCATAGGGTAAAGCCAGGGAAGGTGCCATCGCCCTCGGTGGGGGGCGGTGAATGGGCTTCCGCAACCATGCACCTCCTGATGAACAGATTCTGAAGAAACAAAGGGCGGTCACACCGCAGCCAGCCTGTCAGACTGTCGGGCCACTGGGCAACCCCACCAGTCTGGAAGTGCCCCATAAGTTGCTCAAAGCAAAACTCTGCCCCGCCCCGTGAAGCCAGGCAATTTGACCAGAGAGTCAGAGGAGACCAGTAATCAACTCCTCCTCTCTGCTCACCTCCTTGGGGTTACAGCAACCCCATCTCCAAACCCAACTCTGATCCTGGAGTGCCAAGGTGGGAGCGCAGGTGGGCTCTGCCGGTGCTTCAGCGCCTTCTGGGAAGCCCCTAGTTTGAATATGATTTGAGTTTGATCCTGAGAAACCATCAGAACTTCCCACCAGAGATAAATGAGGAGATTCTGGCCTTTATTAGTGCGTACGGTGAACCCGGTCGTCCTGGCTGTACTTGCCAACCCTCCTATTTTACGCACCTATGTTTATCCACCTTCCTCCCTGTGAGTACCTTTCACTAACCCTGAGCTCAGACTCCTGACCTATTACAGTGACTTTTTCAGTCTTTCTTTAAAAATGTACAGGTAGGGCTTCTCTGGTGGCGCAGTGGTTGAGAGTCCACCTGCAATGCGGGGGACACAGGTTCATGCCCCAGTACAGGAGGATCCCACATGCCGCGGAGCGGCTAGGCCTATGAGCCATGGCCGCTGAGCCTGTGCGTCCGGAGCCTGTGCTCCACGACGGGAGAAACCACAACAGTGAGTGGCCCGCGTACCGCAAAAAAAAAAAAAAAAAAGGACAGGTAATAAAATGAATTTAACCTAGAAGCAGCAGCTCAGTAAGGGAAATAAAATCATCAGAAGTTACCTAATCACAGCCACAGCCATCCAGGGCCCTGTCTTATCTGCTGGGGCATAAGAATGGGACCTTCCTAAACTTGAAGGGCATCCAATCAGATAAGTTGATTACGCTCACCTCTGGCTCTTGGAGGGACTGCTAGGCAGTCTACCCAGTGTATACTGACTGCAAAACACGGTCATGGTTTTGAAACACCTATGCTCCAGGAAAGATTTTTGTGGTGCATGGGGAAGGTTTCTTTTTGACATCAAGCAAAAAATAAGTCACCAAGCCCTTTGAGCACAGGGCTTCTTAAGAGGGAAGTAGAAGGAAGGAATGGGCAGAAAACATGATCTCCTCGGAAGTGCAGGGCGTTTTTCCAAAAGAGTAGGATTTAGTCTCAGTTTAAGGAGAACACCTTTAAATAGCTGGGACAGCTCCAAACTGCAGTTTAGGGAACGAGTGCTCCAAAAGAACAGTGCTTTACAAGTCCTGGCCAGGCAGCAAGAGGATGAAGAGTTGGTTTTGCATAGTTTTGAACGCAGGAGTAAAGAAACCGAGGCATCTCTGACTAAAAGGGCCTGAGATCCTATGGCATCAGTGGGTCAGTCAGTTGCAGGGAGCAGGGGGTGTGGGGGGCGATATTTCTCTCTCAACATCTCCCAGGGCAGCCACCCCTCCCAACCCCACCCCCCTACTCCCTTCACCCTTCCTCCCTCCACTGTTGGGTCCCCAGGGACAGCACTTCTTAAGCTGGAGCGCTCAAGCACCATCTCTGCAGTCTGGATTCTTCTGGAGCCTGGCAAGTTCTGGGACAGGAAGCCAGGTCTGCAAGGCCGCTGGGGTGCAGTCAGCCCTGGAGGTCTGGAGGGGAAATGGAGCCCTGAAGGCCACCCACGTCCTTGAAGCCGAGGGAGGAACACATCCTTCTAACAGTACTTCTCAGGGGTCAGCATGCTCCCCACCCAACAGTGATCCATACTCACTTGAGGCAACAAGGACTGCCTCTAACTGGCCCCCTCGATTGTGCCTTAAGGGTCCTCGCACATGTGTGATAGCGCTGGCCCTGGATCTCTTTAGTCAGCCTAGGCCAGTGCTGCCGGGGTCCCTCCAGTCCCATCCCCCAGCCCCTCCCTCTGGGACTGTATCTAATAGAAGAAAGAGCACAGAGGAATTGGCTAAATCAAGGGACCTGGGAGCCTGGGTATGAGTTTGAAGACCGAGAACTTAAGGCACAATTACATATTATTGGAGACTCTTGTGGGGTGTGTGGGGTGAGGTTAGGAGGCTGAGAGGCTGAGTCGACCTGGTGAGTCCAGCCCCAGGACACCACACAGCCCCGTCCCCCCTTCCCTGCCATCAGACAAGGGGTGCCGCAACTCCAGCCGGGACTCTGCACTTCCCCCTCCCTGATTCTCCTCCAGAAGAGCAGGTGGTCCCGCTCTGAGGGCAGCGGCAAGACAACGGACCAAGTCCCCCCCCCGCACTAAGGCACTACTGGAAGCTCTTCCTGCACAGCAGTGCTGGCTTGGAGCAAACCCGAGCAGCGCCAAAGTTGGTCTCGTCCTGCAGCGGAGGGACGCAGGGTTTAAGTCAGCTGCCCTGGCTTTAAAGCAATCAGCCCCCCCTTTAGGTCAGGTGACCCGACTTTAAATCACTGTGTGCCCCTCAAGCCTGCAACTTCAAAAGTTGGGAACTTCACTTTGATCCCAGCACCTCACATAGCTGAATGCACACTAGTCACCCCCAAGCCTGGCTTAGAGGCAGGATATAAGGTAAGGGGATGGGCGTGCACTCATGGTGATGAGGGTGTACTTCATGTACCAGAAGGGTCTAGGCACTCTGGGGTACAGCTAGCAGTGCACGATACAGCAGCTCCCTGGCAAAGCTGGTGAGGCCCAGGGAGAGCAGACACACCCATGCGTGCAGAGGTTCCAGGACGGGAGCTGGGGCACAGCCAGCCAGGAGGGTGTGAAAGTGGAGGATCTGAGCCTTTTGTGAAAGGCAGACACAGAGGATGGATGAGAAACAAAGACCAGATGAAATATGGATTTGAAAAACACACCCTGCTCTTGAAATTGGGGTGGGGGGGCACCCCAGACTTGAGACTTCTTACTCCCCAGTACCTAGTGCTTTGGCCTTTGCCCAATTACTTATAAAATTTACTGATAATATCTAACCCATAGAATACTGCATTTGTAGTGCTATTGCATGTTAATGTTTCTATAGTGGAAAAATCTTTTCTACAAGAAACAGGTACACTATCTGAAATCAATTAAAACCCCTCTTTATAAAGTACTATATTGGACTTCCCTGGTGGTGCAGTGGTTAAGAATATGCCTGCCAACGCAGGGGACATGGGTTCGAGCCCTGGTCAGGGAAGATCTCACATGCTGCGGAGCAGCTATGCCCATGCGCCACAACTAGTGAACCTGCAGGCCACAACTATTGAAGCCCGTGTGCCTAGAGCCGGTGTTCCACAACAAGAGCAGCAAGAGAAGCCACTGCAATGAGAAGCCCGCGCACCACAACAAAGAGTAGCCCCCGCTCGCCGCAACTGGAGAAAGCCCGCGCACAGCAACGAAGACCCAACACAGCCAAAAATTAATTAATTAATTAATTAATTTTAAAAAGTACTATATCCTTCTGTACAACTTCTCTGGGAAGAACAGAGATGGCGTGGGAGAGTGAGAAAGACCAATATTTAGTGCACATCTCTCATGCAGGTGCTCTGCTGGCTCAGATACATTTATCCCCACTTTACAAAGGAGGAAATAAGCTCAGAGAGGTTTAGTAATTTTCCCAAAGCCAAACAGCTATTGAGTGGCAGAACCAAGATCTGAACCAAGTCTGTTGCCTCCAAAGCCTAAGTCCTCATCACAACAAAACTCAATTAATATTTACATTTATCGAATTACATTGCAGCCTGGGGAGTTCTTGGCACAATCCTGAATAAGAGTGAGAAAGAAAGAAATAGCATTGTTCCTACAGTCAACCAAAATTTTTGGAGCAGCAGCTAGATGCCTGGTCCTTTTTGGGGTTCAGCAGTGATCACGACAGGAAAAGTCGTGCTTTCATGAACCATGTAGTGGGGAGGAGAGACGGGTGCAACTTGGGTGAGGGATTTCACCTTGCTGGGCCTCTGTTTGCTCATCTGGAAAATGGGATGGGTGTTCCTCATTTTCTGGGATTGTCCGGCTGGACATTCTCTGATTCCATAAGAAGCATTTGTTTTCCTGTTTCTTTAAAATTCATTCAAGCCATGAGCCGTGATGCATGTTGTTAGCTGCTCCCCAAATCACTCTTCCCCACCCTTTTCCTGTGATCAGGTCTTTCCCGAAACATGACTCACAATCAGTCAAGTCACAGAACCTAAGGGGCACCCAGCAGAAAAATTCCAACCCTTGCTTCTCAGGAGCTCTGTGGTCTACCTGCCAGGTAAACTTAACTCACCTGGAACAAGGTGGCCATCCCTGGTTTCACATCAACATGATCTCAGGCACAAACCTCCTTTTTTTCCATTTGGTCTTTAAGTTACTTGTTGAAACAACTGTACAAATATGACAAAGGTATAAAATCAGGCATCTTCTGCCCCTAGCGCCTACTAATACATGATGTTCTGCCACTTTAAGGATAAAGATAGAACATTTCAACATTCTGCTGCCCTCATTATTTGTCATTTTTGTTGATATTTCTATTGAATACATCTTTCAAAATTTTAACAATGGAACATTTATTTAGGTTGCTCCAGACCCAGCCTTTAGTGGTAAGGGGTTTTTTGTTATATTTCTATTATGTTTCCTTTAAAAACCATTATCCTATTTAAATGGATTAAGTCAATTCTATAGGCATGTATCTTATGATATTCATGAAATGCATCCATAGAGGGCAGTAGTACAATTGATCACACTTGAGAACCTCTAGTAGCACAGTTAAGTGTACATATTATCTATGTGTAAACCAAAGTACATGCCGAGTGAGATTCTCCTACCCTTTTCACTCTGTGCCCCTCAAGCCGGTGAGAAATGGAATATTTCTTGCCATCTCAGTAAACAAAGGATATCACAGTCATCAGCCCTTGCAGCCCTCCAGTGTGAGCCGCGAGCCCTGAGGATCTCAGGATATGCGAATACAGAATGCAGGCCCCAGAGCGCTGAGGTGCATATGAAAGGAAGGAATTCAGGGAGCCCAGCCTCTGGCATCTCCGCAAACAAAGAAAAGCGCTGCATTCCTCACGTTGGGAGAGCCGGTTTTCCTTAGTTAACAATCACCTGCTGATGGTCCCCATTACCTGCGCCAGTGCCCTGCCCTGTCCCCTCCCCCCGGTCCTTTAGCTCAGGGAGGAAGGAGGGCAGAGGGACTCCGCTGAATAAGGGGCCTGCGAGCCTCGGGAGGAGTTTTTAGCCGCCTTCCCCGCAGTCGGGGGGAGGCGCGCTGACGCTGCAGCCGGGCCCTGCGCCTCCCTTGCCCCGTTTCCCCTCAGGACACTCAGGCCGACCCCCTCCCCACGCCCCACTGGGCCCCGCGAGCCAGGCCGAGGGCAGGGGCGAGAGGAGGGACCGAAGTTCCCGGGACCAGACGCTGGGGGCCGCCCTTTCTGCACAGCAGCGGCGGGTGGCAGCGAACCCCTGCCCCTCAGAAGCTGGTCTTGCCCTGCCGCCAGGGCACCGTACCAGGCGGAGGGTCGGCGCCCACTTACCCGGCCCGCCGTCCGCACGACTGTCGCGGCTTCGGCCTCCGGGGCCCCTCCACAGCCGGCAGCGTCAGTGAGGCCGCCCTCGCCGCGGGCTCCGGGGCAGTTCCGTGAAGGCGGAGGGAAGAGACCCCGAGCCGGGAGCTCCAGCTCTGCGGAAACGCGGGCTCCGTTCTGGGCGCAGCGGGTGGGACCGCTCTGCCCCGAGGCCTTCTGGGAGGGACGGAGGCGCCGGGGGAGGGAGCCGCCAGGAGCGCAGGGCCCCGTCGCGCGTCCTGGAGGGGCGGCCCGGCCTGAGGGCCCCGCCCACTGTGACCGCAGCCCAGGCATTTTTCCTGGAGTCCTACACTACAAAGTTAGAAAGATACACGGTCTATGGTAAATATTCACAAATGATTGTTGCTGCTGTGCTTACTATCCTATTAAAGGTGTAAAATCCATAAAACACTTTAAGTTCAAAATTAAATATGAAATTTTACCTTTCTAATTATGTCTCTGCTATTCACAATTGTCGTTAATGAATCAGAGACTGTGGCATCACTAGTTAAAAGTGAGCTTGTTAAAAAAATAGAACTCAGGGCTTCCCTGGTGGCGCAGTGGTTGAGAGTCCGCCTGCCGATGCAGGGGACACGGGTTCGTGCCCCGGTCTGGGAAGATCCCACATGCCGCAGAGCGGCTGGGCCCGTGAGCCATGGCTGCTGAGCCTGCGCGTCCGGAGCCTGTGCTCTGCAAGGGGAGAGGCCACAACAGTGAGAGGCCCGCCTACCGCAACAAAAAAAAAAAAAAAAAAAAAATAGAACTCAGGCCCACCGGACCTACTGAATCACAATCTGAACTTTTACAATCTCCCCAGTGTACTTGTGTACCCATGAATAGTTGAAAGGTACATTTCTACCTCGACACGTCTTTTCTGTCTGAGAAATACACACATTTTATCCAATTTGATATAAATAAAACACTCAAAAATGCATATGCCTGTGTTGAAGCCATCATTTTAACATTTCTTTTCCAGATAAGTATAGTCTCTATACTGGTTTTGTGGATCACATGCCACACTCTTTTCTTGTAGTTAGAAATAAGATAGAGAAACTTACTTTGTTAAAAAAAAAAAATATATATATATATATACACATATATATATATATATATGTATATATATATATTAGTGGATAATTGAAGACACTCTTCTAAATTAAAACCAGTTCTCTTAACTTGCTGTTTTCTTCTTGGGTCACATTATGAACTCTTCCCGTGGCCAGACGGCATGTGTACTTTTAATTTCAGGGACTGCTGACATTCCAGGATATGGCCATAGATTTCTCTCAAGAGGAGTGAGAATGCCTGGACCAAGATCAGTGGGAACTGTCCAGGTATGTGATGTTAGACAAGTATAGGAACCTGCTCTCCTCGGGTGAGGATACCTTCCTTCCAGAATTCCTTATCCAACCACAGGGTTTAGAGTCCTTCATTTGTAGAATGTCTCCTGGAATCTTCTGCTTCCTACAATAGGGTTCAAGATTGCAACGTTTCAGGAAAGATTGGGAGTTTGTGGGTATAATTTATCTTATTCTTTTAACATTGCAGCCTCCCTCAGCCGCATAGCACAGGGAGACCAGCTCAGTGCTTTGTGACCACCTAGAGGGGTGGGATAGGGAGGGTGGGAGGGAGGGAGATGCAAGAGGGAAGAAATATGGGAACATATGCTTATGTATAACTGACTCACTTTGTTATAAAGCAGAAAATAACACATCATTGTAAAGGAATTATACTCCAATAAAGATGTTAAAAAATAATAAAAATAATAATAAAAATAATAAAAAAAATAATAAAAATAATAAATTGCAGCCTCCCTTTTAATATACTTTGTAACTGCTTGGGCTGTGTCTATATGAACTGTGTACTATATGCTTCTGTCACAGTCCTTACAATATTTTATTGTCTTATTTTCTGTAACAATTCTCCATGGATTCTTTGGGCTTAAGATATACTAAAAGGGAGACTGCGATTCTGGGACTTCCCTGGTGATGAAGTGGTTAAGAATTCGCCTGCCAATGCAGGGGACACGGGTTCGATCCCTGGTCTGGGAAGATCCCACTTGCCACAGAGCAACTAAGCCAGTGGGCTACAACTACTGAGCCTGTGTACCACAACTACTGAAGCTGGTGCGCCTTGGGCCCGTGTGCCATTTATTTTTTGGAGAAGCAACCACCTCTGAGTGATCAAAATTTAGACCAACTAGTCAAAATGCTTTATCACCTGTTCTAAAACACTGATCAACAGAACAAGTTTTACTAGGGATAACAGTGTAATTGTATTCTGGAGTTCATAGCGGCAATATGGTTTATGACCTTGATGCTGGATCACGACATTTCAATGGTATAACTGCTCTTAATTGTTCAACGATTAAAGTCTCACGTGATCTGAGTTCAGACTGGAGTCATCCTGGTTGCTTTCTGTCTATTGCAGATTTCTGCCAGTAGGAAAGGACAAGAGCATTACGGCTTACTTTACAAAATGTCTGGAAACTAAATGATGATATAATCTACATTCAATTAATTTATACATACCCTACTGTAGAACCATGTTTGTTAAGGTGGCAGAGCCCGGTAATTATGTAAAACTGAAACCTTTATCTGCACTGGTTCAAGTCCTCTTCCTAAGAATATGTTTATAATCAACATTCTTTCACAAATGACCCAATTTAATTCACCATAGCATCCCTCATATTAATTAAATGGAAAATCCTAGGCTATATACAAATCCAGAAAGGGCCAACAATCCTCAGCCCCCATGGATGATTACAAACCATTGCTGAGGCATACAAATTACTTATTAAAGAACCGCTATGTCCATCAACATCATCAATTTATATATTATTGCCCCAATGCTAACCTTAACCCTGGCTCTCAAAACATGAATTCCTCTTCCCATATCTTACCCACTAATTAATATAAATGTTGGCATATTATTTATATTAGCCATATCACACTTAGCCATTTATTCCATTCTCAGATCTGGAGGAGCTTCACATTCAAAATACTCACTCACTGGAGCCCTAGGGACAGTAGCAGACACAATCCCATATGAAGTAATGTAGCAGTTATTCTATTCTCAGTCTTACTGATAAATGGATCATTTACACTTTCAACAGTAATTATTACACGAGAACGCCTATGACTAGTTTTCTCCTGACCCCTACCCAGAATTTATCTCCGCGGTAGCAGAAATCCAATGAAGTCCCACTTGATTTAACAGAAGTAGAATCAAAACCTGTATATGTCTTCAATGTAGAAAATGTAGCAGGCCCATTCACCCCGTCCTTCCTAGAGAATATGTTAATTTCCTTATAATAAACGTTTCCACAACAATCTACTTTTAGGAGCATTCGACAATCCTTAGGTGCCAGAATTATAGATTCTTTCATCTTGTGAATATAGTTTTTTTTAAAAAATAATTTTTTATAGTTTTACTGCCTTTAAACAAAATGTACTCCATTGCTGTGGAATATTCCTTCATAGGAGCGTGCATGGTTCATTTCTGCATCTGCTTGTGATGGTCTTCAGGTTCTTTCAGGTTTGGCTCCTGTGGCTGCAGAGTCCATGTCCGTGTGTCCTGGTGCAGGGCTGGGGGGGTTGTGTTCAGCTGGGAGGAACACTGTGGGTCTGTGTGCACGGACTTCGCTCTCTGAGGCCCGATTGTTTCAGAAGTGGTTGCACCCCCCGCTGCGCACCAGGTTTTCCATTGCTCCACATCCTGCTGATACTTGATACTGTGTCTTCATGTCTGCCATTCTGGTAGGTGTGTGCACAGTAGTTTTCTTACGGTTTTAATCCCTCGGTTGTTAGTGAAGTTGTGCATCTTGTGTTATTCACGGACTACTTCCTGTTGTTTTTTTTAAAAAGTTTTAAAAATTGTGGTCCAATACACAAAACATAAACTTTATTATCTTAACCGTTTTTAAGTGCACATTTCAGGGTCCAGAAGTAATTCGCACTGTTGTGCAAACCTGACCGCCATCGTCCTCCAGAATTTTTTCATCCTGCAAAATTGAAACAGTCCCCATTAAACACTCAGTCACCATTGTCCCTCCCTCAGCCCCTGGCACTCACCATCCTACTTTCTGTCTCTATGTTTCCGACTGCTCTAGGGGCCTTGTATGAATGGATCAAGCACTGTTTGTTTGTTTGTGTCTAGCTTACATCACTGAGCATTAATGCCCTCAAGGTTCATCCCTGCTGCAGCCTGTGTCAGAATTGCCTTCCCTTTTAGGCTGAATAACATTCCCTTGTATTGATGGACCATGTTTTTCTTCTCCATTCATCCATTAGTGGACACATGTACTATCTACATTCATTTCTCCTGTCATAATATTTGTGGAATAACGTCAGAAAGTCCTATGAATCAAAAGTCATTTGCCATTAACTTTTTCCTTAAACTTTTTATTGTGAAAAACATCAAAGCTAAGAAAAGGGAAAAATACATGTCAGCTTCACTTGTGTTCAGGACTTAATGCTTTACGGACTCACTTTATGGATTCACTTTATTCCCTGTGTGTGTGCTATGTACATGCGTGTGCATGTGCCTGTTTGCATACCTATGCTGTGCATGTGCATAGGTATGTGCACTTGCACACGTTCGTTAGTGTGCACTTGCTCACGTTAGTGTGTGCATGGGCATATGCGTGCATGTGTGTTCATATGCTAGTGTGTGAATATATTTGTGCTGTGCACCTACATATGTTTGTGTGTGTGCTGTGCCCGCCTGTGTGCACAACTGTGTGTTTGCTGAAACCACTTGCAGATATATCCACACGCAGCTGCTCTAACAATCCTGCGTAGCCACGTAAAGGTCACAGATCTCAGGGATTTAAATGGATGGAGCAGGATGTCCTGACACAGAGTCTGTCTTCCAATGACTGTCACGGTCTCAGTAACATGCTTCACACCTTCTTTAAGCCCCATTCAGGGTGCAGTTTAGACCCCCATTACATTCAGTCACCTGCCCCAGGTCCCCTAAAGCTACAATGTCACAGTTGGAGAGTCCGGCCAAGGCTGGGGATGCCCCTCCTGTTGGCCTGGCCTCCAGGCCCTGCACTTGGCTCCTGTGTTCCCATCTCTCAGCCAGGCCCCGACTTGGATGGGGCCGCCACCTCTTTCCTCACAGTGTCCCATCGCCCAGTCAAGGGGGTTCATTCTCCCAAAGTCAGCATCAGGAGTGGGGGCGTGACAGTCCCCACTGGGTCTCCTTCATGTGAGACCTTGTCCTTTTGAAAGAGCAGGCGCCCTGCCCTCGGGGGTGGGGGCTGGGGGGTGACATGCGGCCCACGATGGGCAGGCGGGTCACCAGGTGGGGCGAGCCAGTGTGCAAGGAGCTCCGCGGTGGGTTTTCCTCTCCAACAGCTTCTGTGCCCCTACCTCTCCCCGTGACTCCCCTCGAAGACAGCGCGGTGCCCGGGACGGGAGCCATGGGAGCCGTCAGCCACCGCCCCCTCTACACACACCCACACACACACGCACACACACACACACGCACATGCACATGCACACGCTGCAGGGAAGCAGGACCTGAGTGCAGGGCTCTCAGCGGCCCTGAGCGCCCCGCCAGGAATTGGCCAGTGGAATGGACAGACCGGATCTCCCAGCCCGGACCATGCAGGACTGTCCTGCCTGGGTTCCAGTGTGGCTGCCTCCTTCTGGAAGCCTGGGAGGCTGGAATCAGGCCACTTCTTGTCTGTCCTGGCAGCAGACGGGGCTGCACTCTCAGAAGTTCATGGCTCACCCATGGATCCTGACCATCAGGTGGCCAAAGAAACTGGTAACATTTCTGTTTTGCCTGTTGAAATGTTTAATGACAAAGATTTTGTTCAGTTTCCTGATGTGGGTGTCCAAAGATGAGAGACCCATGTGTGTGATCTGTACCTCCTATGAGATCAGCCCTAAGCTAGTTTAAACATGGTCAAGTTCTGTCTACACGGTAGATTTAGACCTCTGCATGTCCTTTCTACTGATTATGTTCAGAACTGACCATGTGTTGTCTATAAGAAGAAGATTTAGGCCTGACCATGTTCTGTGTACGCTAGGACTATGGGAACCTGGGTAGAAACCCGGCCTGGCCTCAGGACTGGGAAGCTCCGTGCCTGCATCTGAAGGTGAGTGCTTAAATGTCTGGGGTCTGGAACTGAGGTGGGCTTCTCTAAGTAACAGCCTCTCTTCTGAGTGTGGTTACTTGGTCCTCCCAAGGGTCAGTGCTGTGGTCGGAGCCTTAGTCTTAATCCCTGTAAGGTTCACCTTCCCTGGGGCTCGTGGAGAATCCACAGGAGGGCTACCTGGCAATAATTCCAATTCACCAGCACGTGCATGGTGCGTAGGGAGGCAGGTTTAGCTGGTGAATTGATTGCAGGGCACGCAGATCGGGCAAAAGCCCGATGGGTAACAGCTGAGGCTGCTGCTGAGCTCTCCTTCCATTCTACCGTCCCTACTCAGAAGCGTCCAGAGCTGCCCCCCTGCTTTCAGCCCTGCTGTCCTGTGAGTTATCTCAACAAGCATGTGAGACAAGAAAGGACTGAGCCTGCCAGAACCAAGTAGTGTGCTCAACTTCAGCATGAAAGCTTTAAAAACAAGTAAAATCAACAGAATCAAACTGAAAAGAGGAGGACTTCTCTGGTACAAGTGTGGGGAGAGGAGACCCACCTGCCACATTTTCCCATCCCAGGAGGCCCCAGGAACACAGCTTGTTTCCACATGAGGGGATCCACCAGCAGAGCCATGGTGTCCTGACCAAGGGGACATGTCACCCCAGGTGCAGGGTCTGGGGAGGTGAGGTCACCCTGGAGACTGTGCACGTGTGACCCCAGTTGGGGGAGTCTGGGGAGGGCGGTTCACCCTGGGACTGTGGACATGTGACTCAGGTGGAGAGGTCTGGGTAGGAGGGGTCACCTGTTGAGAGAGAACGTGTGACTTTAGGTGCAGGGTTTAGGGAGGTGGGGTCACCGTGGTGAGTGTGGACGTGCGACCCCAGGTAAAGGGTGTGGGGACTGTGTGGCTCTCACCACATCTGCATGGGTCAGGATCACATGTACGGGGAGAGCCCATATGTGCTCTTTGCCTGCAGTGTGTCTTTTCCCCTTTGAGATTTCCAACCTCTGCATTAAGGGTGTTGACCTGATTAACCTGTGGTACCATTTCTTCTCTTAGTCTTCTCACATTCATGTGAGGTCAGGCATGTTTGAGTGGGTTGCTGCTCTGTGTTCTGGTGAGTGACAATGCTTGGTGGTATCATATTAATAACATATCATATCATATGTCTAATCTATGGGGGTCACCACTGCCTGGGTCGCCCTGGACAGAGGTCAGGTGAGCACAGACTAACCCCCCCCTAAGAATGGTCTTCCATGTGCCATGTGAGGGTACTGTGATGGCCCCTAAGGTAGGGGACTGTGTCTGGGCCTCCGACATCTGTGATGAAGGGGAGTCGAAATGGAATCACAGTGAACAAGACATTATTTTAAGAATTTATTTTAAGTGAAATAAAACACACGTCACATACCCTTTACCATCTTCACCATTTTAAGTGCACGTTTCTGAGGCATCAGATCTATTCACTTTCTCGTGGAGCCATCACCACCATTCCTAGGACTTTTCATCTTGCAAAACCAAAATTCCACAACCACGAACGTCTCACTCCCCATTCTCTCCCACTGCCCCTGGCACCGATATCCACTTCAGTCCCTGAGTTGTGGACTCCAGGGCACCCACTGGAGTGGAATCCTGCAGTGTTTGCTGAGGGGTCACTTTGGAAGAGCTGACTTTCAGCCTGAAGCTCTGCCTGTTTGCATCTGAAGAATCTGCATTTAAGGAGAGGGTGTATGAGGAAGGGGCTGTATGAGGGACAAAGGTGTCTAGGGTACAGATGAGCCAGGACCTGACCAGCTGCCTGTTGGGTCCTCTGGATCCATCTCTTGGTCTGTGCCTCATCTGCATCATCACTGTTCCCGCTGGCACCCCTGGGGTGTTGTCTGAGTGAGATTCCCCTGGTGCCCCTGCTCTTCTCCCCTCCTCCTGCTGGTTGGGGAGGAAACTGCTTGCTGTGGGGTCTGTACTCCTGAGGCACGAAGGACCCTGCAGCGTGGACCTGCAGAGTGTGGGTGTGGTCCCAAGAGCATGGGACCCACATAGGACACAGCATTGGGGCGTGACAAGTGCTAGGGTTGCCTTATCACTGACGCCAAGATCCTGCTCGGGAGGGCGTGGCGGGTGGCCTGGGACCCCAGAGGCCCCATTCCTATCCTGGAGCTTGGAGGGTGCATCCCCATGGGCTCCAGATTCACCCCATATCTCAGCCATATCTCTCTGTCCTGTCTTTGACCTCAGGAAAACGACCTCTACTGATCATTGTCCACAACATAGGCCTGGTCCTGTCGGTATTAGGATTCTTTAATTTAGGCGTCCTGGGATAGCAGCTCTTTTTAGGCCTGAGAAGGAACAGCTCAGGAGTATACAGCAATTTCAGATGAAACTAATATTCAATGACTATCTCTATAGTGCTAGGTTGTTGACTTCTATTAATCACTATTCTCCTGGTTTTAGCTCTGATGTGGGGATTACAGAGCAGTCAACATTTAAATCTTCATAATCTGTGTATTTGTAGCATCAGTATCATTACTGACCCATAGTTTTTATGCTTTGGGAAGAGTTATTGATTTCATGTATCATGTAAAGGATTCACAATGATGATAGAGCAGCTAAGATTACAATAATGGCTGGTAAAATGTTCAAATTTTCTCTACCTGTGCATCTATTGTACATATATGAGTTAGTTTAATTGTCAATATTAGTGAAATAATATAGAGGACTAGAAAACTTCTTTTAAAAATCACTATTAATGTGTGTGATGAAAATGTAAAAGTTCTTCCATAATCGGTGATGTTGTATCTTGAGAGCTTAGATGAAATTGATATGCCTTTGTGATATACACTATTTTAGCCTATAATTTCACTTTGAAAATTTTACATCACTTTTTACTTTTATCTCATTTATTGAGAAAGACATAATTGTTATGCTGTTGGCTTCAAACTGCTTGAAAAGGACTTGAGTCCTACCTTATTTTACATTTACATAGGTAGGACTTCAAATATAGGATATGGTGGAGGGCATCCGTGCAACCATTCTAGGTTAGGAGCAGCAGTTTCCACTGCTGAGACTTCTCGTTTGGACACAAATGGTTTTCACAGTATGAAGATTATTAGCATTACTGCTGCTACTGAGACGAATGAGCCTAAAGACAAAATATTTCATGTTGTGTGTGCCTCAGAGGAATGTAGTAACCTCCCTGAGAGGCCAAGAAAGTGCTGCAGGAAGTCATATTTACTACTACAAATATACCTGTGAAGTGAGTTTTGCTACTGCTGAGTTAACTGTGTAACCTGAGAATAGTGGGAATCAGTGTAGGAAGCCTCCTATAATAGTGAAGACTGCTCCCATGGACACTACGTCATGGAAGTGTGCTACTACATAGTATGTATCCTGGAGGACAATGTCTGGGGATGAGTTGGCTAAGATGATTCCTGTCAAACCACCTACTGTAAAAAGGAAAATAAAGCCTAAAACTCATAATAGAGTGGGATCTCATATAATATTACCTCCGTGAAGAGTTGCTAATCAGGGACTTCCCTGGTGATGCAGTGGTAAAGAATTGGCCTGCCAATATAGGTGAAATGGGTTTGATCCCCGGTCCAGGAAGATTCCACATGCCGCGGAGCAAAAAGCCCGTGCGCCACAACTACTGAGCCTGACCTCTAGAGCCCGTGAGCCACAACTACTGAAGGCCACATGCCTAGAGCCTGTGCTCTGCAACAAGAGAAGCCACCACCATGAGAAGCCTGCGCATGGCGACGAAGAGTAGCTCCCGCTCACCGCAACGAGAGAAAGCCGGTGCGCAGCAACGAAGACCCAACGCAGCCAAAAATAAAAAAATAAAAAAATTAAATAAAGAGTTTCTAGTCGGCTAGATACTTTTACTCCTGTAGGGATAGAAGTAATTATGGTAGCTGATGCAAAGTGTGCTCCTGAGTCGACAGCTACCCTTATGGTAAATATGAGATGGGCCCACGAGAGAAATCCTAAAAGGCCAGTGGACATGACTCATAATATTCCCAAATAGCTGAAAGGCAGTTTTTGTCCTAAATCGTATGTAATGATATGTGAAATTATAACAAACCCTGGTAGGCCATGAATACACACTTCAGGGTGACCAAAGAATCAAACTAGGTGTTGCTATAGGATTCGGTTTCCTCCTGCAGGGTCAAAGAATGTAGTGTTGAGATTTCTATCTCTTAACAGTGTGGCAATTCTGGCTGCTTGGACTGAGAGTGGTAATTATAGTAATATGGCTATAGTTAGGGAAGACTAAACAAATAATGGTGTTTGGTATTGGGATTTGACTGCTGGTTTTGGATTAAAGACTATAGTAATACAAGAAATAGCACGAAGAATTGAAGAGACACCTGCTAAAGGTAAGGAGGAAATGGTTAGGTCGACAGAGGCTCCTGCGTGGGCCAGATTGCAGGCTAGAGCTGAATATACAGTTCCACTTTTACCAGAACCAGCTTCTACTATTGGTAATATGAGTAGGAGTAAGAATGATGGGGGAAGTAGTCAAAAGTTTACATGATTTATTTGGGGAAATGCTACCTCAGGTATCCCAGTTATTAGTGGCCCAAGTCAATTTCTGAACCCTGCAGTATAATGGGTACAACTATAAAGAAAATTATTACAAGTGCAGGGACTGTTATGACTACGTTAAAGATTTGGGCATCTCCAAGTAGCGCTCCAGGTTAACATAGCTCAGCCAGGATTAATATCCTCAAGGCGCTGCCTGCTACTCCAGCTCAAGCACCAAATAGTAAATATAAAACACCAATATCTTTGTGATTTGTTGAAAATAATCAGCAGTGTATGAACAGAGGTAAAATGACTTGAGCTTGCATTAGACTGTAAACGTAAAGACAGAGATGGAGCCCTCTGCTCTTGTCCCGTTTAGCTGTGGATCTAGATGGGGTCAATGCAGGTTTCATCACAGCCCCTGAACGAATTTTGTAACAGTTTCTCCTTGGTTTTTTTTTTTTGTAATTTATTTTTATAATGGGATATAGCTGATTTTCAATGCTGCTGCACATCCACTTGATTCACTTACAGAGAGACATCCATAAATTCTTTTCCAGATTCTTACCAGTCGTATATATTCTTTTATGGTGACTAGAGTGTGCCCAGTCTAGTTTTTTGAGCTATAGAGTAGGTCTTGTCAATTACCTATTTGGTCTTTGGAACCCTATCTGTGCTAATTTCAACCCTCTGGTTTATGCCTCACCCCACCCCACCTTTCCCCTTTAGCAGCCTTAAGTTTGTTTTCTAAATGTGTGACTCTCTTTTGTAATTTAGTTCATGTGTAGCCATTTTTAGATTCCACCTATAAGTGATATCTTATGCTAAGTGTCTTTTTGTGTCTGACTTATGTCACTTAGAATGATTGTACCTAAGTTCACCTGAGTTGCTGCAACTGGCCTTATTTCATTGATCTCATGGCTGAGTAATATTCCATTGTACATAAGTACCATATCATCTTTATCCATTTTTTCCTTCCAAGGACATTTATATTGTTTCTAAGTCGAGGCTCCTGCAAAAGGGCTGCACTAATAGTTGAAGTGCCTGTGTCTTATGGATTTATGGTTATCCCGAGATATACACCCAGGAGTGGAAGTGCTGTATGCTGTAGCTCTATTTTTTTTAATTAATTAATTTTTTTGGCCTGTGTTGGGTCTTTGTTATAGCACGTGGGCTTTCTGTAGTTGCAGCAAGTTGGGGCTACTCTTCGTTGAAGTGCATGGGCTTCTCATTTCAGTGGCTTCTCTTCTTGCAGAGCATGGGCTCTAGGCTTCGGGCTTCAGTAGTTGTGGCTCACGGGCTCTAGAGCACAGGCTCAGTAGTTGTGGTGCACGGGCTTAGTTGCTCCGCAGCATGAGTTATTTTTCTGGACCAGGGCTCGAACCCATGTCCTCTGCATTGGCAGTTGGATTCTTAACCACCGCGCCCCCAGGCAAGTCCCTATAGCTCTGTCTGTATTTCTGGCATGGTATGACATGGCTGTTTTGATAAGTACTTTATTTTCTAGTAAATTTCAAGTGTATAAAAAACTTTAAATAGCAGTATAAAGTTTTCCACATTCACAAAATACTCCAGTTTGTTTTACCCTGTGAGAGTAGGAGGGCCACTCTCCCAGGGAACGAGCACATAACCCCAATTTGAGGAATAATTATGGTTTCCACATTATAATCCTATCTACAGACATGCTTCAACTTTCACCAGCTGCCCCCGCTTTGTGGAAATGTATTTTTCTATTCGAATCCAGTTTTCTTTTCTTGGAACCATCACTGGGGCTTTTCCTCACTTAAAAAACCTTGCTGGGTTTAAAGTGTACAAGATGAGCATGATCTGGGTGGTTTTTCTGTATGGCTTCTTTCACTTAGGATGTTTTCAGTGTTTATCCACATTGTAACATTGATCATTATTTCATTCATTTTTTCCATTGTGATTAAAAACACATAACATTTACTATTTAAATCATTTTTTAAAAACTTTTAAAAAAATTATTTTATTTTATTTTCTATTTTTTGGCTGTGTCGGGTCTTTGTTGCTGCACGCAGGCTTTCTCTAGTTGCGGCGAGCGGGGCTACTCTTCGTTGCTGTGTGCAGGCTTCTCATTGCGGTGGCTTCTCTTGTTACGGAGCACGGGCTCTAGGCGCACAGGTTTCAGTAGTTGTGGCACGAGGGCTCAGTAGCTGTGGCTCACGGGCTTAGTTGCTCTGTGGCATGTGGGATCTTCCAGGACCAGCGCTTGAACTCGTGTCCCCTGCGTTGGCAGGCAGATTCTTAACCACTGTGCCATGGGGAAAGCCCCATTTAAACCATTTGTAAGTACACAGTTCTGTGGCATTAACTACATTCACATTGCTGTACAAATATCCTCACCATCCATCTCCAGAGCTTTATCTTCCCCATGTGAAACCGTAACCATTAAACACGAACTCATCTCAACCCCTGGCAACCTTATTCTACTTTGTCTTTGAGTTTGACTTATCTGGATACCTCATACTAGTGGAATCATAGAATATTTGTCCTTTTTGTGTCTGACTGGTTGCACTTAGCATAATGACTTCAAGGTTCATCCACATTGTAGCATGTGTGAGAATTACCTTAGTTTTAAAGGTTGAATCATATTCCATTGTGTATATACTACACTGTACTTATCCATTCATCTGTTGAAGGATGTGTTGTGTTGCTTCCACCTTTTGGCTATTGTGAATAATGTTGCTATGAATATGGGGTACAAATGTCTGTTCCAGCCTTTGCTTTCTAATATTCTGGGTGTACACCCTGGAGTGGAATCAAGGGATCACATCCATGTGTTTTAGGAGCCACCATACAGTTTTCCACAGCGGCTGTATAATTTTACTTTATTCCTTTATATGACAGAATAATGTAGCTTATGAATCTACCTTATTTTGCTTATCCGTTTACCTGCTGATGGACATTTAAATCTTTTCTACCCTGGGCTATTGTGAACAGTGCTGCTATGAATAATTGGTGTACAAGTTTTTGTTTGAATGCCTGTTTTCCATTTTTTTGTTATATATCTAGGAGTGGAGTTGTTGAACCACATGGTAATTATATTTTATATTTTTAAGTAAATGGTAAAGGTTTGTACGCATAGACTGCACCATTGTGCATCTCCACAAGTAACTTTTAAGGGTTCCAATTTCTCTGCATTGCTGCCAACATTTGTTATTTTTATTTATATATTTTAAAATTGATTTTAAAGTTTATTTTTATTCTAGTGTGTGTGAAGGGGCATCACACTGTGGCTTTCATTTGCATTTTCATCATGACTACTGACATTTGACATCTTTCCATGTCCTTGTTGACCATTTGTACATCTTGCCTGGAGAGCAGTCCATGCAGCCATTTGTCTGTTTCAAAAATGTTATTGTCTTTTTGTTGATGAGTTGGAAAAGTCCTGGGTATATTCTAGGTAAAGAGTCTTATCAGATATAGAATGTGCCAATATTGTCTTCCATTCTGTGGGCTGTCTTCTTCCTTTCTGGATAGCCTCTTTTGATGCACAAAGGTTTGTAATTTTGAGGAAAGCCAATTTATCTATTTTTTTCTTTCATTTCTTATGCTTTACTGTCAAATCTAAGAAACCATTGCTAAATTCATGGTCAGGAAGATTTAATTCCTTGGTTTATTTGAGAGTTCATACAGTCATCCCTCGGTACCCACTAGGCCAGGCTTTAGGCCTAGGTTTGAGTCAGTGTGAGGGTTCAGGGGTCATGGTTTAGGGTTAGGGGTCATTGTTGGAGAGTCCTGGTAGAGGGCTGTGGCTAAAGGGTCAGGGGTTAGAGTTTAGGGGTCGGGGCAAGGGTCTAGGGGTCTGGGGCTAGGGTTGTTAGGGGGTTACGGTTAGAGGTTAGGGTTATTAGGGTAAAGGTTAGAGTTAGGTTTAAGCACAATTGGCCCTCATTGCCCTCCCCTCTCTTTCTCTCTGAAGCCTCCAGAATGGATAGGACTTGCCCAGGGTCAAACAGGAGTCAGGGAGCTGAGGTCAATAACTGTTTTTCTGGCCTCCCTTCCCCCAGTCCTGGGCTCTGAGAGAAGAATGAAATGTCTGTTCTTGTCTCGGACTGTTTCTTATCCAAGTCAACCTCTGTCAAGGATTGGGGAGGGTGTCAGAAGTCATGTATGGTTTCCTTCTGCCCTCCTACCTGGGAAGGGTGATGCTGGCCCTACTCTGCCTGGGCAGCCCCAGGTTCCAGCACAGCCAAGACAGGAGGGCACTCAGCGGACACGTGTGGATTTATTATACAGGACTGGGGGCAGTGACCTGCCAGCCCCCAGATGCCGCCTTCTTAAGGGCTGGTGGGGCCCTCCTGGCACTGGAGGCATCCTTTGTTCCATCTGAATGGGCATGAATAGATGATCAAGTCTCAGGCAGGACAGCCTTTGACCTCTGACTATCCAGGCAGGCATCTGTGGTCCTCTAGCTCAGTCCAGCCTGGGCATTGTCAGGCCCTCATGTACAGTTACGGAGCTGACCATGATGCTGGGCAATTCAAGAGCTACCTGGGCAGTGTAGACATTTCTTTGAGAAGTTTCAACTACTAACATGCATGTGGCTGAGAAAAAGGCCTCCCGCTCACAGCCTCATAGGCTGCCAAGAGAAGTAATAATCCTCTAAACATTGGAGTGTGTCCTTGACACAACACCCGTACAGTAGACCATGGCCCTGCAATCCTTTGTCCTTTCAGTCGTTAGAAACTTTTGACATGCATATTCATTAAGAATCAAAGATATGGGAGCACCTGGACCTCCCAGTGGGAGGTTTACACTGACTCTGCCATTGTCTTGGAGAGCCATATGCATCCATGTGGCCTCTGGAAGCCTGCCAATTATGGGTTCCATGGCATGGAATAATTCTTGAGCCTCCCGTTACTTCATTGCACAAGAGTTTCCTTACCACCCTAGCATTTGGTTTCTTCCCTTAGAAAAGGAGAGAGAAGAAACTGGAAAAGGAGCAGTATTGTTTTTCAGGGATGGGTAGTTAATATGGACAGGGAGATGGCATAACTCATGGGCTCCCACATCTCAGGGGCAGGAATGAGGTCTGTGGGTCTTCTGAGGGCACATGGGCTGTTCTGGGTCAGCCTCTGAGATGTGAGGACCTGATGCCCAAGGAAAGAGACTTGAGTTTACCACCACCAATGATCCTGACTTTTCAGCAAGTGAAAGAACTTCTTGCAGTCTTGGGAGGGACAGTAAGAGCACTGGATACATAGCTGCAGCCCCTGACCCTAAGTGAACCCCTTTTTTCCTTTTGTGTCAGATTCTGTGCTGTGCAGTGAGCTGTCATTGACTTAGAATCTGTTGCTTTCTCCCAGCGAACATCTGTTCTCAGGCCCAAGTGCCTCAGTTTTCCTTTGGGAATTACATCTCACCTGCTTCCAGTCCAAACAGTTGCAGAAGGATGATCCCATGTTCCACTCAGCTCGAAGAAGGGTTTACAACCCACATCTAGCCAGTCCCATTTTCCATCTTCTGGTGTTGGGTCAAGGATGAGAATGCAACCCAAGCCAGATCAAAGGCATTTAAAACCATGACTTTTTGGAATCCAAGAAAAGGAGAAACTCTTTCTCGGAAAATGGATGGTGAGTGGTTGTCAGCCTAGAACTGCTGTTGGCCCAAGGGCAGTGAGAGAGCCTGTGCCTGTGAATGGGGTCCCCCAAAGGCACTGAGCGGGACAAAGTTTTGGAGAGAAGCAAGATCACACTGAGACAGTGTGAGCCGCTGGACCTGCCAGGTCCAAACCCATTCTTCAACTTGTCACTTGCAAGTATTAATGTATTTCTACCCTTACAATAAATACTAATTTATTTTACTTCCGTAAGTGTGTCCAGTCACTGGGAAAAGAAAAAGTCCTGGTTGATACATCTGAGTCAATAATCCCTGATCCTTCCTCAGGTGTCCTCACTGGGTAGGCGTGGCTGGGGGAGGTGAAGACACTGGGTGGGGTCATATACTAGGGGAGCTGCCAGACATCTCTGTCCCTGCTCCTTCCCTGTCCCAGGAGGGGGAAACCCTGGAAGAGTGATAGGATAACCAGTAGAGGAAGAGGTTCCTCAGTGATTAATTGGCCTTTTTGTGTTTTCCTTAATTTAGGGACCATTTTGGTAATGTGTTTTTACAAAGAAATCCCCCTTTTCCTCTAGGTTTCCAGTTTGTTACAGTAGGTTTCTCTTATTTGATGTTTACTTTTTCCTGTCTAATTTTCTACAGAATCATGACAAATAATGAACAAATACTGATACTTTACTATTAACTGAAGTCCTTATTCACGTTCCTTTGTTATACCTTTCCTTGTTCCAGGGTCTCAAAGGACATGGGGTCATCATGTCTGTTTAGTGTCTTCTGGGCTCTGACAGTTGCTCAGACTCTCCTTGTTTCCATGACCTTGACAGTGTGGAGGAGGACTGGTCAGGTATTTTATAGACTCCCGGGCACTGGGATTTGCTTGGTGTTTTTGTCGTGGTTAGACTTGGCTTTGAAAAAGCAGATCACAGAGGTGAAGTGCTTCCTCTTCACTATATATCAAGAGGACAGGCTCTTAAGGAAACTTCTCACTTATATTCTTAACTTTGGTCACCTAGCTGAAGTAGTGTTTGTCAAGTTTTCCCACAGGTTAATTTTTTTCCCATGTCCATCCTGTGTGTGTTATTTAGGAGGAAGTCATAATGCAGAAGCCACACTTGAGGAGAGAGGTGTTAGCTTCACATCCTTGATGGACAGCTGAGTGTCTATATGAATTGTTTAGAAGCTTTTTGCATAGGAGATTTCTATTTAACACCATTCATCGAAAACTATGTAATTTATTTTTACCAGTTTGGACACGTGAATGATTACTGTAAACTTTTGGTTATAATCCAGCACTACATTATTAGACTGCTTAGTTCATTCTTGCTTTGGCTGTTGAGAGCTTTTTCCATTTGCTCCTGTTTTCATTTTACATAATTTTTCTTTTGTGGGTTTTTAAAATTTTGGGTACTTCTTTACTTTCTGATATTTTAAGATTACACTGCTTCATATATTTACTGTCTCAGTCCTAGCATCAGCCCTTTCTTCAAAGAGCCCTTGTTCCTTTTATTAGAGAATGGTATTAAAAACTTACATTTGGGAGCTAAATATGCTCAGCTGACAGTACATAGAAGTACATGCATGTATCCCAGCCTATGCATATACACATAATTATAAAGATATCCATATGGAACTATGTGTAGGCTAAAGATAGTTTATACCGATGTCTCCAACCGGATCTGTTATGACATGGATATCGTAACCTTCTCCCTTTGTTTGACTGTAACATCCCACTCCAGTGGTAAGAAACCTGGCTTCCACCATTTGTCATTTATTAAATTCAGTGCTTGTTCCATTCGATTACTGATATAGTAGTTTCAGTACTGTTAGCTACTACCCATCATGGGAAAGAACTTAGAGTCCACTGTGTATGTATGGCACATTTTGTCTTTGGTCTACAGATTCTGTACATTTCCAAAGTTAACATAGGTCAGCCCATTTGTCCCACTACCAACAGTGAGTTTTTCCATACATTTCTGAAACAGTTAGATTCTTTGTTACATTCTGTATTCCAGTCTTTGACACTCCCATATCCTAAGTAGCTAAGTTTGAATAGATTGTAAATTACTTGTTGTGTTGTAAAAATCTGTGGGTGTAGACAAATGCATAGTGACAGGTATTCACCACTAAAGTATCATATGGACTATTTCTACCACATATTCCTTAAACTGTTTACCAGTGTCAGTTTTACCTTTTCTAGAATGTCATATAAATGAGGTCATACAGTGTGTAGCACTTCAGACTGGATTCTTTCACTTAGCAATGTACGTGTTAGTTGCATCTATATCTATCTATATATATTTGCATGGGTTGATGATCCATTCCTTTATATCTCTGAATACTATTGCACTGCATGTATATGAGAGGAAAAATAATTTTCCCTCTACACTTCTATGTTCTTTATTGAGATCTCCCTTGTAATGAAAAAGAGACGAACTGGAGAAAACAATCAGAAGTTTAATATATACCATGCGTACCTCCTGTATACTTGAAAGATACCCAGGAAAACTGAGTCACTCCCTGAAATGGCCCAAGCCATTACCTTAAATGCTATCTTCTGCTGAGAACAAAAGAAAGATGTTAGGGAATGGAGGAAGCCATTTAAGGGATGTTATTAGTCAAAGCCCAGTAAACAAGGGTATGGTTGTTACACAGATTTACATCCAGGCCTATTTCATTGACAAGCTTTTTTTTTTTTTTAAACATTTATTTATTTGGCTGCACTGGGTCTTAGTTGCAGCCTGTGTAATCTTTAGTGGCGGCATGCAGGCCCTTAATTGCAGCATGTGGGATCTAGTTCCCTGACCAGGGATTGAACCCTGGTCCCCTGCATTGGGAGTGTGGAGTCTTAACCACTGGACCAGCAGGGAAGTCCCAACAAACTTTTCTTGATATTTAGTCATCTTTCAATTCCTGGTCCAAAGAGGGACGTACGCTTACAAATGGAGATATCCTTAATAAATGGAAATTTACCTCCTAAAAGGGCATTTTCTACTTTATTTATTTATTTGCGGTACATGGGCCTCTCACTGTTGTGGCCTCTCCCGTTGCGGAGCACAGGCTCTGGACGTGCAGGCTCAGCGGCCATGGCTCATGGGCCCAACCACTCCGCAGCATGTGGGATCTTCCCACACTAGGGCACGAACCCGTGTCCCCTGCATCGGCAGGCAGACTCTCAACCACTGTGCCACCAGGGAAGCCATCTACTTGGTTTTGAAAGATTCTCCTGGGTCTGCTGTTTCTTAAATTAACCAGTCCAAAATAATCCTTTTGTCAAATGGGCATATTTTGGGGTGGTGTATTCTGCTCCCCTTGACATGTATGTGCCCTAATTTGCTTATGAATTCATCTACAGAAGGACATCCTGATATCTTAAGTTTTTAGCCATTATGAATAGAGCTGCTGTGCATTACTTGATGCTAGTTTTGGTTTGAACACAGTTTTTCAAAGCAGTTGTCTAAATACAAGAGGTACACTTCTTGGATCCTAAGGTGAGACTTTTTAGATTTGGAAAAAACTGCCAAACTGTCTTCCAAAGTTGGTTGTACATGCATTCCACCAGTATCTTGAGTATATTCTTGTATGCTTATTTACTGCCTGTTTATCTTCCTGGGCTAGGTGTGTGTTTCAATCTTTACTAAATTTTAATGGCGTTGTTGGCATAATTTGAGTACAAATCCTTTATCAGATATGTGTTTTGGAAATAGTTTCTTGCAGTTTGTAGTTTGTCTTCTTGTTTTCTGAATAAGGTCACCAGACCCAAAATCATGTAGATTATCTTTTTTGTCTAGCATTTTTATAGTTTGGTAATTTAAATTTGTCTATGGGCAATTTTGAGTGAATTTTGGTTTAAGTTGTAATGTTTGTGTCTACATTCATTTCATTACATATGGTTTGTAATTAATTGCTCCTTAACCAATTTTAGAGAAGATACAGTGAGACACTTGGCTCCATTTCAGTTTGGATTTCCAAACTTAGTATATACAGCAGAACTGCCTTCCGGATGAGGCCTCTGGGTTTGTGAGTGCGGCACTCCCGGCACTTTTCTCACGTGCCACAGGGGGCGCCAAACCAACCAGTCTGACCCTGGGGGCACAGGTGCACCCTGCCCACAGACTTTGCTCTGTGACAAGCAGACGGGAGCTTTGTCTCCTGTCAGGGCTTAGGTTTCTGGAACATGAGGCATTGTCCACACTGACAGGGGCTGGGTTTTCTCAGGAGGCACTGGTGAGGAGACTCCACAAGAGGAAAAAATGAGCAAGTGTGGAGAATCTTCCTGTGCAACTGACTGCTGGCTGGGTGGGTGCATCTTCAGGGGACTCAGGAGAGAAAGAGTTTAATGTGGAATACTGTGTGCTTTTAGTTAGCTTTATATGCAGTGTAGATGGTGACCACTGTCGTTCTTTGGAGTCCGGTGTCTAGTTTTCCAGGCACTGGTTGTTGATGGCTTTAGGTAGAATAAACATTTTTTAAAAACTTTATTGGAGTATAATTGCTTTACAATGGTGTGTTAGTTTCTGCTTTATAACAAAGTGAATCGGTAAAACATATACATATGTTCCCATATCTCTTCCCTCTTGCGTCTCCCTCCCTCCTACCCTCCCTATCCCACCCCTCTAGGTGGTCACAAAGCACCAAGCTGATCTCCCTGTGCTATGCGGCTGCTTCCCACTAGCTATCTATTTTACGTTTGGTAGTGTATATATGTCCAAGCCACTCTCTCACTTTGTCACAGCTTACCCTTCCCCCTCCCCATATCCTCAAGTCCATTCTCTAGTAGGTCTGTGTCTTTATTCCTGTCTTACACCTAGGTTCTTCATGACATTTTTTTCCTTAAATTCCATATATATGTGTCAGCATATGGTATTTGTCTTTCCCTTTCTGACTTACTTCACTCTGTATGACAGACTCTAGCTCCATCCACCTCATTACGAATAGCTCAATTTCGTTTCTTTTGGGGGCTGAGTAATATTCCATTGTATATATGAGCCACATCTTCTTTATCCATTCATCTGATCATGGACACTAAGGTTGATTCCATCTCCTGGCTATGGTAAATAGAGCTGCAATGAACATTTTGGTACATGACTCTTTTTGAATTATGGTTTTCTCAGGGTATATGCCCAGTAGTTGGATTGCTGGGTCATATGGTAGTTCTATTTGTAGTTATTTAAGGAACCTCCATACTGCTCGCCATAGTGGCTGTACCAATTCACATTCCCACCAGCAGTGCAAGAGTGTTCATTTTTCTCCACATCCTCTCCAACATTTATTGTTTCTAGATTTTTTGATGATGGCCATTCTGACTGGCGTGAGGTGATATCTCATTCTAGTTTTGATTTGCATTTCTCTAATGATTAATGATGTTGAGCATTTTTTCATGTGTTTGTTGGCAGTCTGTATATCTTCTTTGGTGAAATGTATAGGTCTACTGCCCATTTTTGGATTGGGTTGTTACTTTTTTAGTTATTGAGCTGCATGAGCTGCTTGTAAATTTTGGAGATTAATCCTTTGTCAGTTGCTTCATTTGCAAATATTTTCTCCCATTCTGAGGGTTGTCTTTTCATCTTGTTTATGGTTTCCTTTGCTGTGCAAAAGCTTTGAAGTTTCATTAGGTCCCATTTGTTTGTTTTTGTTTTTATTTCCATTTCTCTAGGAGGTGGGTCAGATAGGATCTTGATGTGATTTATGTCATAGAGTGTTCTGCCTATGTTTTCCTCTAAGAGTTTGATAGTGTCTGGCCTTACATTTAGGTCTTTAGTCCATTTTGAGCTTACTTTTGTGTATGGTGTTAGGGAGTGATCTAATCTCCTACTTTTACACGTACCTGTCCAGTTTTCCCAGCACCACTTATTGAAGAGGCTGTCCTTTCTCCACTGTACATTCCTGCCACTTTAACAAAGATAAGGTGACCATATGTGCGTGGGTTGGTTATTATAGGTCTTTTCCTTCTCTTGTGTTTCTTGCCTAGAGAAGATCCTTTAGCATTTGTTGTAAAGCTGGTTTGGTGGTGCTGAACTCTCTCAGCTTTTGCTTGTCTGTGAAGGTTTTAATTTCTCCATCCAATCTGAATGAGATCCTTGCTGGGTAGAGTAATCTTGGCTGTAGGTTGTTCTCCTTCATCACTTTAAATATGTCCTGCCAGTCCCTTCTGGCTTGCAGAGTTTCTGCTGAAAGATCAGCTGTTAACCTTATGGGGATTCCCTTGTGTGTTATTTGTTGTTTTTCCCTTGCTGCTTTTAATATGTTTTCTTTGCATTTAATTTTTGACAGTTTGCTTAATATGTGTCTTGGCATGTTTCTCCTTGGATTTATCCTGTATGGTACTCTCTGTGCTTCCTGGACTTGATTAACTATTTCCTTTCCCATATTAGGGAAGTTTTCAACTATAATCTCTTCAAATATTTTCTCAGTCCCTTTCTTTTTCTCTTCTTCTTCTGGAACCCCTATAATTCGAATGTTGGTGCGTTTAATGTTGTCCCAGAGGTCTCTGAGACTGTCCTCAGTTCTTTTCATTCTTTTTTCTCTATTCTGCTCTGAAGTAGTTATTTCCACTATTTTATCTTCCAGGTCACTTATCCGTTCTTCTGCCTCAGTTATTCTGCTATTGATCCCTTCTAGAGTATTTTTAATTTCATTTATTGTGGTGTTCATCGTTGCTTGTTTCATCTTTAGTTCTTCTAGGTCCTTGTTAAATGTTTCTTGCATTTTCTCTATTCTATTTCCAAGATGTTGGATCATCTTTACTATCATTATTCTGAATTCTTTTTCAGGGAGACTGCCTATTTCCTCTTCATTTGTTAGGTCTGGTGGGTTTTCATCTTGCTCCTTCATCTGCTGTGTGTTTTTCTGTCTTCTCATTTTGCTTCTCTTACTGTGTTTGGGGGGGGGGTCTCCTTTTTGCAGGCTGCAGGTTCGTAGTTCCCGTCGTTTTTGGTGTCTGTCCCCAGTGGCTAAAGTTGGTTCAGTGGGTTGTGTAGGCTTCCTGGTGGAGGGTGCCTGTGTTCCGGTGGATGAGGCTGGATCTTGTCTTTCTGGTGGGCAGGTCCACGTCTGGTGGTGTGTTTTGGGGTGTCTTGGACTTATTATGATTTTAGGCAGCCTCTCTGCTGATGGGTGGGGTTGTGTTCCTGTCTTGCTAGTTGTTTGGCATAGGGAGTCCAGCACTGTAGCTTGCTGGTCATTGAGATAAGCTGGGTGTTGGTGTTGAGATGGAGATCTCTGGGAGATTTTCGCCGTTGGATATTACGTGGAGCTCGGAGGTCTCTTTTGGACCCGTGTCCTGAAGTTGGCTCTCCCACCTCAGAGGCACAGCACTGACTCCTGGCTGCAGCACCAAGAGCCTTTCATCCACACGGCTCAGAATAAAAGGGAGAAAAAGTAGAAAGAAAGAAAGAAAGAAAGAAAGAAAGAAAGAAAGAAAGAAAGAAAGAGGATAAAAGAAAATAAAGTAAGGTCAAATAAAATAAAGTTATTAAAATAAAGAATTATTAAGAAAAAAATTTTTACGTAAGAAAAACAAAAACCCCCAAAAAACGGACGGATAGAACCCTAGGACAAATGGTGAAAGCAAAGGTATACAGACAAAATCTCACACAGAAGCATACACGTACACACTCACAAAAAGAGGGAAAGGGGAAAAAAATCATAAATCTTGCTCTCAAAGTCCACCTCCTCAATTTGGGATGATTCGTTGTCTATTCAGGTATTCCACAGACGCAGGGTACATCAAGTTGATTGCGGAGCTTTAATCCGCTGCTTCTGAGGCTGCTGGGAGAGATTCCCCTTTGCCTTCTTCGTTTGCACAGCTCCCGGGGCTCAGCTTTGGATTCGGCCCCGCCTCTGCGTGTAGGTCGCCGGAGGACGTCTGTTCTTCGCTCAGACAGGACGGGGTTAAAGGAGCCGCTGATTCGGGCGCTCTGGCTCCCTCAGGCTGCGGGGGAGGGAGGGGCACGGAGGCGGGGCGAGCGTGCGTCGGCGGAGGCCGGCGTGACGTTGCGTCAGCCCGAGGCGCGCCCGTGCGTTCTCCCGGGGATGTTGTCTGTGGAGCCCGGGACCGTGGCGGTGGCGGGCAGCACAGGCTCCCGGGAGGGGAGGTGTGGAGAGTGACCTGCGGTCGCACACGGGCTTCTTGGTGGCGGCAGCAGCAGCCCCAGCGTCCCACGCCCGTCTCTGGGGTCCGCGCTTTCAGGCGCGCCTCGCGCCCGTCTCTGGAGCCTCCTTTCAGCAGCGCTCTGAATCCCCTCTCCTCACGCACCAGGAAACAAAGAGGGAAGGAAAAGTCTCTTGCCTCTTCGGCAGCTCCAGACTTTTCCCCGGACTCCCTCCCGGCCGGCCGTGGCGCACTAACTCCCTTCAGGCTGTGTTCACGCCGCCAGCGCGCTCTGACTGAAGCCCGAGCCTCAGCTCCCAGCCCCGCCCGCCCCGGCGGGTGAGGAGACAAGCCTCTCGGGCTGGTGAGTGGCGGTCGGCACCGGTCCTCTGTGCGGGAATCTCTCTGCTTGGCCCTCCGTACCCCTGTGGCTGCGGTCTCCTCCGCGGCTCCGAAGCTTTCCCCCTCCGCCACCCGCAGTCTCCGCCCGCGAAGGGGCTCCTAGTGTGTGGAAACCGTTTCTCCTTCACGGCTCCCTCCCACTGGTGCAGGTCCCGGCCCTATCCTTTTGTCTCCGTTTATTCTGTTTTCTTTTGCCCTACCCAGGTACGTGGGGAGTTTCTTTTCTTTTCTTTCTTTTTTTTTTTTTTCGGTGCACGGGCCTCTCACTGTTGTGGCCTCTCCCGTTGCGGAGCACAGGCTCCGGACGCGCAGGCTCAGCGGCCATGGCTCACGGGCCTAGCCGCTCCGCGGCATGTGGGATCTTCCCGGCCCGGGGCACGAACCCGTGTCCCCTGCATCGGCAGGCGGACTCTGAACCACTGCGCCACCAGGGAAGCCCCGTGGGGAGTTTCTTGCCTTTTGGGAGGTCTGAGGTCTTCTGCCAGCGTTCAGTAGGTGTTCTGTAGGGGTGGTTCCCCGTGTAGCTGTATTTCTGATGTTCCTGTGGAGAGGAAGGTGATCTGCGTGTCGTACTCTTCCGCCATCTTCCCCCTCTCCCAAACATTTTAATAATAGTAATTTTTCTGACGCATGAGCAATGAATATTGTTTCCTATTGTGTCTTCAGTTTCTTTACCAGTGCTTTATAGTTTTCTGAGTATAGGTCTTTCGTGTCCTTGGTTAAGTTCATTGCTAAATAGTTCGTTCTTTTGGATGGAATAGTAAATGGGATTGTTTTCTTAATGTTTCTTGCTGGTGGTTCATTATTAGTGTGTAGAAACGAAACTGATGTGTGTATATTGAGTGCATATTTTGCAACTTTACTGCATTTATTTTTTAACATATTTTTTGAAGTAATGTGAAAAATTGCAATCCTAAAATCTCACCGTTTCTACTGCCCCCCAGGTGATCCACAGGACCCACGACATGGTAGCTACTAATACACTCTTCCCACGGTGCCTCTTAATCCCATGCGGACTCCTACAAGGGAAATAAGTATCACAACTTTGGTTGAACGTGTTCTGGGTAAGTCTTGGCCTCTGTAAGAAAAATTTGATGTCTGTCTTCTCTGATTTTCTGGCATGATCCTGACATGGTTGTCTAGAAAAGTAATTTACTTTCCAGCAATTTAAAATGTACAGAAAAGTTGCAATAATGTCAAAAAGTACTCACATTTGCCACTTGACACAAAATGCTCAGTGTGTTTTGCCCAAGGCACCAGCACATAACCCCTAAATGAAGAAATCCTGATGTCCACGTTATAATTTAATACTCAGCCCCACTTCAACCTTCACCTACTGTCCGAACGGTATGAAAATGTCTTTTTCCATCCTGATCCAGTTTTCTTTTTCTGGAACCATGACTGAGTTTCTCCCTCATTTGGACAACCTTGATGGATTTGAAGCAGACAAGATGAGTATGGGATCTAGGGGGCCTTTTCTGTATGGCTTTTTTCACTAAGAATGTTTTTAACGTTCATTTATGTAACAAATATCAGCGCTACAGTTTTATTTTCATTGTCATTAAAAATACAAAACACGACTTTAGCATTTAATTCACTTTATGTATACAGTTTTGTGGTATTAACTACCTTCATTTAGTTGCACAAACAAGTTAACTAACATGTGTACCTCCTGTGTGCATGGCAGATACCCAGGAAATGGAGTAACACCCTGAAACGGCCCAAGACATCACCTTAAGTACCGTCTTCATCTAAAAGGGAAAAAAAGGAAGGCTATAGTTGTTTCTGTCTACATTCATTTGATTGTTTATGGTTTCCAATTGATGTTGTATAACTAGTTGTGGAGAAGTCATGGGATAGGTGGCTTCATTTCAGTTTGAATTTCCAAATTTAGTGGATTCTGCAGGCTTGTTACAAGGTTTACAAACTTCATATTGGATCAGGACATCCCCTGGTGTAACTGGTATTCACGGTTTGTTCAACAGTTAAAGTTCTGTGTGATATGAGTTCATCCGGGAGTAATCCAGGTTAGTTTCTGTGATACATTTGTCCCAGGATGAAAGGACAAGAGAACGAAGACCTAATTTATAAAAGTGCCTTCAAACTAATTGATACTGAAGTATAGTTAACCTACAATGTTGTGTTAATTTCTGCTGCACAGCAAAGTGATTCATATATACGTACATACATATATACATATTTTTCATATTCTTTTCCATTATGGTTCATTACAGGGTATTGAATACAGTTCCCTGTGCTGTACAGGAAGACCTTACGTATCCATCCTATATCTAATAATTTGCATCTACTAATACCAAACTCCCAATCCATCCCTCTCCCCTGTCTTCCCCTTGACAACCACAAGTCTGTTTTCTATATTTGTGAGTCTGTGTTTGTTCTGTAGATAGGTTCATTTGGGTCTCATTTCATAATCCACATATAAGTGATATCATATGGTATTTGTTGTTCTCTGTCTGACTGACTTCACTTTGTATGATAATCTCTAGGTCCATCCATGTAGCTGCAAATGGCATTATTTCATTCTGTTTTATGGCTGAGTAATGTTCCGTTGTATATATGTACCACATCTTCTATATCCATTCATCTGCTGAGGGACATTCAGGTTGCTTCCACATCTTGGCTATTGTGAATAGTGCTGCTGTGAATGCTGGGGTGCGTGTATCTTTTCGAATTATAGTTTTGTCTGGATATGTGCCCAGGAGTGGGATTGCTGGGTCATATGGTAATTCTAGTTTTAGTTTTTGAGGAACCTCCATACTGTTTTCCATAGTGGCTGCATCAATTTACATTCCCACCAGTAGTGTATGTAGTAGGGTTCCCTTTTCTCCACACCCCTTCCAGCATTTCTTTCTAGACATTTTAATGATGGCCATTCTGACCACTATGAGGTGATAACTCGCTGTAGATTTGATTTGCGTTCTCTAATAATTAGCGATGTGGAGCATCTTTTCATGTGCCTGTTGGCTATCTGTATGTCTTTGGAGAAATGTCTGTTTAGACCTTCTGCTTATTTTTTGATTTTTTTTTCTTTTTTGAGCTGTATGAGCCGTTTGTATATTTCAGAATTAAGACCTTGTTGGTCGCATCATTTGCAGGTATTTTCTCCCGAACAGTTAGCACAGGTAGTGGAACAACTGGATACCCACATGCAGAAGAGTAAAGTTGGACCCTTACCTCCCCCCACCCCACATACAAAATCAACACAAAATGGACCAAAGGCCTAGGTGCAAGAGCCAAAATTATAAAACTCGTAGAAGAAAACATGAGAGTAAATCTTCACGACCTTGGATTTGGTCATGATATCTTAGATCTACCGAGAGCACAAGCAACAAGGGACAAAATAGATGAATTAGACTTCCTCAAAATGAAAAGGAGTTGTGTGTAAAAGGAGCAAGGAATAAGATAATCCACCATCCAAAATGGCGCAGGATGTTTGCAAACCATGTATCTGATAAAGGACTGTATGTAGCCCACCGGCCAAGCCCCCGGTGGTCCAGTGGAGTGTCTGTGCGGCCCCTCCCGTCCTCGGTGATCAGGGAATTTCAGGCCCCACGGCACCCGAGGGGTGGTCACTGGTCATCCTCGGCACCCTCAAGGAGTGAGTGAGTGCTGGGTGGTGTTGAGCCCCGATGCACTCCCATTACTGCCCTCAAAGGCTGAAGCCTTCAGCATGCCTCCAGAAGGACACAGAGTATTTGCAAGTCTTTGAGAGCCAAGAGAACAGTCTTCACTTTTCTGAAAAGGGCATCTTACTATCTCACAGCATGACCATTTTCAATCTGGCTCTCGGGGTGCCCTCCCACCTTCTTTATTTCTCTGAGAGTGGCCATGGTGGTTTGGCTGTCCCCAGTCCCCACACCAGGTGACAAGGCCAGTGGGGCCAGATCCTGGTGGTCCTTAGCTTCGTTGGAGATTAACCCAGACCCTCGGCCTGCGATTGAACGGGGATGCCCCTGCTTCTCCCCATCACCGATTCTCATCTCCTCCTCTATCTCTTTTCCTCTTGCTTTTCAGTGTCAGATTTACCTGATGGTCACCACTCACAGCTCCCGCAGAGCCCAGAGATTTCTCCTTGAAGGAAAGGTTCTGGAAAATCAGAGGGATAAATAAAGGATGCAGCTGATTTCCGCCTTGTGCTGACACCCAAGGGGGTGAGGAGAGTGAGTGTTTTCTCATTAGAATTTTAACTCCTCCAAGTAATAGATCATTGGGGGTGGGGGGCATCCAGTGTTTTCCTGCTCATTCTCATAATGTCATTCCTGAATTTTTATGTGGTAAGTAATTTATATTATTTATCAGTAATTTGATTATTGATATAATCAAATTATTATCAAACTATCCGGAGGGGGATATCCATTTAAAAAATGTTAGAGGTAACTCCAAGGGATTTACAACAAACAAGGACACAGAACCCGTTCTCCAGACACTGGCTGAGAGATTCCTACCCTGAGCCGCAGTCCCCTGGAGGGCGGAGTGGCCATGACTCTCCTCCCACAGGTGAGCCTACACAGGCACATCCCACGTGGGACCACTGCATCGCAGAATCTTAGAGTGGCCAATGGCAGGCCGCTGGCCGGAGATGCGGACAAGAGAAAACTGCCCAGCAGCCTGGGACAACCCCGGGGTGAGGCCTTAGGAAGGGCCAGTGTCAGAGCCTCAGAGATAACTTGAAGAGAGTTCAGGCTGTTAAGGACATCGTCAGAGATGCACTTAGGGACATATTCAGGGCCTTAGTTGTGGACAGGATCAGGGCATTATTTAGTGACAGCTGAGACTATAGGGGACAGCATCAGGGCCTGATACTGTCCCTAACAAAGTCCGTAACCCTATGCCTGACTGAGGCCCTGACAGTGTACCTAACAGAAGGCCCGGACGCCAGTCCTAACCAAGACCCTGACACTGTCCCTAACAAAGGCTCTGATGGTAGTGCTAACCAAGGCCCTGACACAGTCCCAAAGTAGGGCCTGAGACTATGGCTAACTCAGGCCATGACACGATACCTAACCAAGGCTCTGATGCTAATCCTAACTCAGGCCCTGACACTGTCCCTAACTAAGGCCCTGACACTACTCCAAGCTCAGGTCCTGATACGATACCTAATGAAGGCTCTGATGCTAATCCTAACCAAGGCTCTGATGCTAGTCCTAAGTAAGGCCCTGACACTGTCCTAATTTATGCCCTGACACTACACTGAACACAGACCCTGACACTGTTCCTAAGAGAGGCAATGATTCTATTCCTAACTCAGTCCCTGACACTACTACAAGCTCAGGCCCTCACACGATACCTAATGAAGGCTCTGATGCTAATCCTAACTAAGTCTCTGATGCTAATCCTAAGTCTCTGACGCTAATCCTAAATAAGGCCTTGACTGTACTCCTAACTAAGCCCCTGACACTGATCCTAACTAAGGCCTTGACACTACTCCTAAATCAGGCCCTGACACGATAATGAAGAAAGGCTCTGATGCTCGTTGAAAATAAGGTCCTGACACTGTCCGTAACTAAGGCCTTGACACTACTACTAACTCAGGCTGTGATACTGTCCCTAACTAAGGCCCTGACAGTGTCCCTAACTAAGGGCCTGACTCTCGTCCCAACTCTGGCCCTGCCATTATACATAAGAAAGGCTCTGACTCTCGTACTAACTGAGGCCTTGACAGTGACCCTCACTAAGGTGATGACACTACTTCTAACTCAGGCCGTGAAATTAATCCTAATGAAGTCTCTGATGCTAACCCTAACTAAGGCCCTGACACTGTTCCTTACTAATGCCTTGAAACTATTCCTATCTAAGGCCCTAGCCGTAGCCCAAACCCCAGCCCCAGCCCCTGATCCTACAGAGGCCTTTATGCTCCTCCTAGGCCTTGCCCTGACACTGGTTAACTAAGGCGTTGAAACTACTAACTCAGGCTGTGATACTGTCTATAACTAAGGGCCTGACTCACCTCATAACTCTGTCCCTGCCATTATACATAACAAAGGCTCTGACGCTCATCCTAACCAAGGCCCTGACACTACTTCTAGCTCAGGCCATGATATTTTATGTAATGTAGGCTCTGATGCTAACCGTAACTAAGGCCCTGACAGTGACCCTAACTAAGGCCTTGACACTATTCCTAACTAAGGCCGTAGCCCTAGCCCTAACCCCAGCCCGAGCCACAGCCCTATCCCCAGCTCCAGCCCCAGCCAAAGCCCCAGCCCCGGCCCCTAATGCTGATCCTACACAGGCCCTTGTGCACCTCATAGGCCTTGCCCTGACACTGTCCTTAACTAAGGCCTTGACACTATTTGTAACTAAGGACCTATCCCTAATCCTAGCCCCAGCCCCAGCCCCAGGCCTAGCTCCAGTTCCAGCCCCAGCCCCAGCCCCTGCCATAGCCCCAGCCCCAGCCCCAGCCCCTGCCATAGCCCCAGCCCCAGCCCCAACCCGAGACCCAGCCCTAGCCCTAGCCCTAGCCCCAGCCCCAGGCCTAGCCCCGGTCCCAGCCCCAGGCCTAGCCCCAGCCCGAGCCCAAGCGCCAGCCCCAGCCCTAGCCCCAACCCCCGCCCCAGCCCCAGCCCCAGGCCTAGACCCTTATGCTGATCCTATAGAGGCCCTTGCGATCCTCCTAGGCCTTCCCCTGACAATGTGGTAACTAAGGCCTTGTCACTATTTCTAACTAAGGCCCCAAGTCCAGCCACAGCCACAGCCCCAGCCCCAGCCCCTGATGCTGATTGTATAGAGGCGTTTATGCTCCTAGGCCTTGCCCTGACACTGTCCTTAAGTAAGGCCTTGACCCTATTCCTAACTAAGGGCCTAGCCCTAAACCTAGCCTCAGCCCCAGCCCCAGCCCCAGCCCCAGCCCTAGCCCTAGACCCAGTCCCAGCCCCAGCCCCAGTCCCAGCACTAGCCCCAGACCCAGCACTAGCCTTAGCCTCAGCCCCAACTCCAGCCCCAGCCCCAGCCCCAGCCCCAGCCCCAGCCACAGACCTAGCCCTAGCCCCAGCCCCAGCCGCAGGCCCATCCCCAGCCCCTGATGCTGATCCTACAGAGGCCCTTATGCTCCTCCTAGGCCTTGCCCTGACACTGTCCTTAACTCAGGCCTTGACACTACTACTAACTCAGGCCCTGTCATTATACCTAACGAAAGCTCTGATGCTAACCCTATCTAAGGCCCTGACAGTGACACTAACTAAGGCCCCAGCCCTAGCCCGACCCCTAGCCCCAGCTTCAGCCCGAGCCCCAACCCCAGCCCTAGCCCCAAACCTAGCCCTAGCCCCAGCCCGAGCACAAGTCCCAGCCCCTGCACCAGCCCTAGACCTAGCCGCAACCCGAGTCCCAGCTCTAGCCCCAACCTCTGCCACAGCCCCAGCCCCAGGCCTAGCCCATTATGCTGATCCTATAGAGGCCCTTGCGATCCTCCTAGGCCTTCCCCTGACAATGTGGTAACTAAGGCCTTGACACTATTTCTAACTAAGGCCCCAAGTCCAGCCCCAGCCGCAACCCCAACCCCGGATGCTGATCGTATAGAGGCCTTTGTGCTCCTCCTAGGCCTTGCACTGACACTGTCCTGAAGTAAGGCCTCGACCCTATTCCTTACTAAGGGCCTAACCCTAAACCTAGCCCCAGCCCCAGCCCCAGCCCCAGGCCCAGCCCTAGCCCTAGACCCAGCCCCAGCCTCAGGACTAGCCCCAGCCCCAGCCCTAGCCCCAGGCCCAGCCCCAGCCCGAGCCCAAGCCACAGCCCCAGTCCTAGCCGCAGCCGCAGTCCCAGCCCTAGCCCCAGTCCCAGCCCCAGCCCGAGCCCCAGCACTAGAGCCAAACCCAGGCCTAGCCTTAGCCTCAGCCCCAGCTCCAGCCCCAGCCAAAGCACCAGCCCCAGCCCCAGCCACAGGTCCAGCCCCAGCCCCAGCCCCAGCCACAGGTCCAGGCCCAGCCCCAAACCCAGCCCTAGCCCCAGACCCAGCCCAAGCCCCAGCTGTAGCCCTAGCCCTAGTCCCAGCCCCAGCCCCAGCCCCAGCCCCAGCCCCAGCCCCAGCCCCAGCCCCAGCCCTAGCCCAAGGCCCAGCCCCAGCCCTAGCCCAAGGCCCAGCCCCAGCCCAAGCCCCAACCCCAGCCCTAGCCGCAGCCGCAGTCCCAGCCCTAGCCCTAGTCCCATCCCTAGCCCCAGTCCCAGCCCCAGCCCCAGCCCCAGCCCCCGCCCCAGCACTAGCCCCAGACCCAGCCCTAGCCTTAGCCTCAGCCCCAGCTCCAGCCCCAGCCCCAGCTCCAGCCCCAGCCAAAGCCCCAGCCCCAGCCCCAGCCACAGATCCAGCCCCAGCCCCAGCCCCAGCCCTAGCCCTAGCCCCAGCCCTAGCCCTAGTCCCAGCCCCAGCCCCAGCACTAGCCGCAGACCCAGCCCTAGCCTTAAACTCAGCCCCAGCTCCAGCCCCACCCCCAGCCCCAGCCCTAGCCCCAGTCCCAGTCCCAGCCCCAGCCCCAGCAGTAGCCCCAGTCCCAGCCCCAGCCCCAGCAGTAGCCCCAGCCCCAGCCCAGCCCGAGCCCAAGCCCCAGCCCCTGCCCCAGCCCTAGCCACAGCCGCAGTCCCAGCCCCAGCCCCAGTCCCAGCCCCAGCCCCAGCCCTAGCCCTAGCCTCAGTCCCAGCCCCAGCTCCAGCCCCAGCCCCAGCACTAGCCCCAGACCCAGTCCTAGCCTTAGCCTCAGCCCCAGCTCCAGCCACAGCCAAAGCCCCAGCCCTAGCCCCATCCACAGATCCAGCCCCAGCCCCAGCCCCAGCCCTAGCCCTAGCCCTAGCCCCAGCCCCAGCCCCAGCCCCCGCCCCAGCCCGAGCCACAGGTCCAGACCTAGCCCTAGCCCAAGCCCCAGCCCCAGCCCTAGCCCCAATCCCAGCCCCAGCCCCAGCCCCATCACTAGCCCCAGACCCAGCCCCAGCCACTGGTCCAGCCCTAGCCCTAGCCCCAGCCCCAGCCCCAGCCCCAGTCCCAGCCCCAGCCCCAGCCCCAGCCCTAGCCCTAGCCCCAGCCCTAGCCCCAGTCCCAGCCCCAGCCCCCGCCCCAGCACTAGCCCCAGACCCAGCCCTAGCCTTAGCCTCAGCCCCAGCTCCAGCCCCAGCCCCAGCCCCAGCCCTAGCCCCAGTCCCAGTCCCAGACCCAGCCCCAGCCCCAGCCCCAGCAGTAGCCCCAGCCCCAGCCCTAGCCCCAGCCCCTGCCCTAGCCCCAGCCCTAGCCCTAGTCCCAGACCCAGCCCCAGCTCCCGCCCCAGCACTAGCCCCAGACCCAGCCCTAGCCTTAAACTCAGCCCCAGCTCCAGCCCCAGCACCAGCCCCAGCCCTAGCCCCAGTCCCAGTCCCAGCCCCAGCCCCAGCAGTAGCCCCAGCCCCAGCCCTAGACCCAGCCCCTGCCCTAGCCCCAGCCCCAGCCCCTGCCCCAGTCCTAGCTGCAGCCGCAGTCCCAACCCTAGCCCCAGCCCCAGTCCCAGCCCCAGCCCCAGCCCTAGCCCTAGCCCCAGTCCCAGGCCCAGCTCCAGCCCCAGCCCCAGCACTAGCCCCAGACCCAGCCCTAGCCTTAGCCTCAGCCCCAGCTCCAGCCCCAGCCAAAGCCCCAGCCCCAGCCACAGATCCAGCCCCAGACCCAGCCCCAGCCCTAGACCTAGCCCCAGTCCCAGCCCCAGCCCCAGCCCCAGCCCCAGCACTAGCCCCAGACCCAGCCCTAGCCTTAGCCTCAGCCCCAGCCCCAGCCCCAGCAGTAGCCCAAACCCAAGCCCCAGCCCTAGCCCTAGCCGCAGCCGCAGTCCCAGCCCTAGCCTCAGCCCTATCCCTAGCCCCAGTCCCAGCCCCAGCCCCAGCCCCAGCACTAGCCCCAGCCCCAGCCCTAGCCTAAGCCTCAGCCCCAGCTCCAGACCCAGCCCCAGCCCCAGCCCCAGCACTAGCCCCAGACCCAGCCCTAGCCTTAGCCTCAGCCCCAGCTCCAGCCCCAGCCAAAGCCCCAGCCCTAGCCCTAGACCCAGTCCCAGCCCCAGCCCCCGCCCCAGCCCAAGCCCCAGCCCCAGCCCCAGCCCCATCCGCAGGTCCAGACCTAGCCCTAGCCCAAGCCCCAGCCCCAGCCCTAGCCCCAGTCCCAGCCCCAGCCCCAGCCCCATCACTAGCCCCAGACCCAGCCCCAGCCACAGGTCCAGCCCTAACCCTAGCGCCAGCCCCAGCCCCAGCTCCAGTCCCAGCCTCAGCCCCAGCCCCATCACTAGCCCCAGACCCAGCCCTAGCGTTAGCCTCAGCCCCAGCTCCTGCCCCAGCCAAAGCACCAGCCCCAGCCCCAGCCCCAGGTCCAGCCCCAGCCCAAGCCCCAGCCCTAGCGCTAGCCCCAGCCCTAGCCCCAGTCCCAGCCACAGCCCCCGCCCCAGCACTAGCCCCAGACCCAGCCCTAGCCTTAGCCTCAGCCCCAGCTCCAGCCCCAGCCCCAGCCCCAGCCCCAGTCCCAGTCCCAGCCCCAGCGCCAGCCCCAGCCCTAGCCGCAGCCGCAGTCCCAGCCCTAGCCCTAGTCCCATCCCTAGCCCCAGTCCCAGCCCCAGCCCCAGCCCCCGCCCCAGCACTAGCCCCAGACCCAGCCCTAGCCTTAGCCTCAGCCCCAGCTCCAGCCCCAGCCCCAGCTCCAGCCCCAGCCAAAGCCCCAGCCCCAGCCCCAGCCACAGATCCAGCCCCAGCCCCAGCCCCAGCCCTAGCCCTAGCCCCAGCCCTAGCCCTAGTCCCAGCCCCAGCCCCAGCACTAGCCGCAGACCCAGCCCTACCCTTAAACTCAGCCCCAGCTCCAGCCCCACCCCCAGCCCCAGCCCTAGCCCCAGTCCCAGTCCCAGCCCCAGCCCCAGCAGTAGCCCCAGTCCCAGCCCCAGCCCCAGCAGTAGCCCCAGCCCCAGCCGCAGCCCGAGCCCAAGCCCCAGCCCCTGCCCCAGCCCTAGCCACAGCCGCAGTCCCAGCCCCAGCCCCAGTCCCAGCCCCAGCTCCAGCCCCAGCCAAAGCCCCAGCCCTAGCCCTAGACCCAGTCCCAGCCCCAGCCCCCGCCCCAGCCCAAGCCCCAGCCCCAGCCCCAGCCCCATCCGCAGGTCCAGACCTAGCCCTAGCCCAAGCCCCAGCCCCAGCCCTAGCCCCAGTCCCAGCCCCAGCCCCAGCCCCATCACTAGCCCCAGACCCAGCCCCAGCCACAGGTCCAGCCCTAACCCTAGCGCCAGCCCCAGCCCCAGCTCCAGTCCCAGCCTCAGCCCCAGCCCCATCACTAGCCCCAGACCCAGCCCTAGCGTTAGCCTCAGCCCCAGCTCCTGCCCCAGCCAAAGCACCAGCCCCAGCCCCAGCCCCAGGTCCAGCCCCAGCCCAAGCCCCAGCCCTAGCGCTAGCCCCAGCCCTAGCCCCAGTCCCAGCCCCAGCCCCCGCCCCAGCACTAGCCCCAGACCCAGCCCTAGCCTTAGCCTCAGCCCCAGCTCCAGCCCCAGCCCCAGCCCCAGCCCCAGTCCCAGTCCCAGCCCCAGCGCCAGCCCCAGCCCTAGCCGCAGCCGCAGTCCCAGCCCTAGCCCTAGTCCCATCCCTAGCCCCAGTCCCAGCCCCAGCCCCAGCCCCCGCCCCAGCACTAGCCCCAGACCCAGCCCTAGCCTTAGCCTCAGCCCCAGCTCCAGCCCCAGCCCCAGCTCCAGCCCCAGCCAAAGCCCCAGCCCCAGCCCCAGCCACAGATCCAGCCCCAGCCCCAGCCCCAGCCCTAGCCCTAGCCCCAGCCCTAGCCCTAGTCCCAGCCCCAGCCCCAGCACTAGCCGCAGACCCAGCCCTACCCTTAAACTCAGCCCCAGCTCCAGCCCCACCCCCAGCCCCAGCCCTAGCCCCAGTCCCAGTCCCAGCCCCAGCCCCAGCAGTAGCCCCAGTCCCAGCCCCAGCCCCAGCAGTAGCCCCAGCCCCAGCCGCAGCCCGAGCCCAAGCCCCAGCCCCTGCCCCAGCCCTAGCCACAGCCGCAGTCCCAGCCCCAGCCCCAGTCCCAGCCCCAGCCCCAGCCCTAGCCCTAGCCCCAGTCCCAGCCCCAGCTCCAGCCCCAGCCCCAGCACTAGCCCCAGACCCAGTCCTAGCCTTAGCCTCAGCCCCAGCTCCAGCCACAGCCAAAGCCCCAGCCCTAGCCCCATCCACAGATCCAGCCCCAGCCCCAGCCCCAGCCCTAGCCCTAGCCCCAGTCCCAGCCCCAGCCCCCGCCCCAGCCCCAGCCCCAGCCCCAGCCCCAGCCCCAGCCCCAGCCACAGGTCCAGACCTAGCCCTAGCCCAAGCCCCAGCCCTAGCCCCAGTCCCAGCCCCAGCCCCATCACTAGCCCCAGCCCCAGCCCCCTCCCCAGCACTAGCCCCAGACCCAGCCCTAGACCTAGCCCCAGTCCCAGCCCCAGCCCCAGCCCCCGCCCCAGCCCAAGCCCCAGCCACTGGTCCAGCCCTAGCCCTAGCCCCAGCCCCAGCCCCAACCCTAGCCCCAGTCCCAGTCCCAGCCCCAGCCCCAGCCCCATCACTAGCCCCAGACCCAGCCCTAGCGTTAGCCTCAGCCCCAGCTCCAGCCCCAGCCAAAGCACCAGCCCCAGCCCCAGCCACAGGTCCAGCCCCAGCCCCAGCCCCATCCCTAGCCCTAGCCCCAGCCCTAGCCCCAGTCCCAGCCCCAGCCCCAGCCGTAGCCCCAGCCCCAGTCCCAGGCCCAGCCCCAGCCCGAGCCCCAGCGCTAGAGCCAAACCCAGGCCTAGCCTTAGCCTCAGCCCCAGCTCCAGCCCCAGCCAAAGCACCAGCCCCAGCCCCAGCCACAGGTCCAGCCCCAGCCCCAGCCCCAGCCACAGGTCCAGGCCCAGCCCCAGCCCCAGCCCCAGCCCTAGCCCTAGCCCCAGCCCCAGCCCCAGCCCCAGCCCCAGCCGTAGCCCTAGACCTAGTCCCAGCCCCAGCCCCAGCCCCAGCCCCAGCCCCAGCCCCAGCCCTAGCCCAAGGCCCAGCCCCAGCCCTAGCCCAAGGCCCAGCCCCAGCCCAAGCCCCAACCCCAGCCCTAGCCGCAGCCGCAGTCCCAGCCCTAGCCCTAGTCCCATCCCTAGCCCCAGTCCCAGCCCCAGCCCCAGCCCCCGCCCCAGCACTAGCCCCAGAAACAGCCCTAGCCTTAGCCTCAGCCCCAGCTCCAGCCCCAGCCCCAGCTCCAGCCCCAGCCAAAGCCCCAGCCCCAGCCCCAGCCACAGATCCAGGCCCAGCCCCAGCCCCAGCCCTAGCCCTAGCCCCAGCCCTAACCCTAGTCCCAGCCCCAGCCCCAGCACTAGCCGCAGACCCAGCCCTAGCCTTAAACTCAGCCCCAGCTCCAGCCCCACCCCCAGCCCCAGCCCTAGCCCCAGTCCCAGTCCCAGCCCCAGCCCCAGCAGTAGCCCCAGGCCCAGCCCCAGCCCCAGCCCCAGGAGTAGCCCCAGCCCCAGCCGCAGCTCCAGCCCCAGCCCCAGCACAAGCCCCAGACCCAGCCCTAGCCTTAGCCTCAGCCCCAGCTCCAGCCCCAGCCAAAGCCCCAGCCCCAGCCACAGATCCAGCCCCAGCCCCAGCCCCAGCCCTAGACCTAGCCCCAGTCCCAGCCCCAGCCCCAGCCCCAGCCCCCGCCCCAGCCCAAGCCCCAGCCCCAGCCCCAGCCCCAGCCCCAGCCCCAGCCACAGGTCCAGCCCTAGCCCTAGCCCCAGCCCCAGCCCCAGCCCCCTCCCCAGCACTAGCCCCAGACCCAGCCCTAGACCTAGCCCCAGTCCCAGCCCCAGCCCCAGCCCCAGCCCAAGCCCCAGCCCCAGCCCCAGCCCCAGCCACAGGTCCAGCCCTAGCCCTAGCCCCAGCCCCAGCCCTAGCCCTAGCCCCAGTCCCAGCCCCAGCTCCAGCCCCAGCCCCAGCACAAGCCCCAGCCCCAGCCCTAGCCTTAGCCTCAGCCCCAGCTCCAGCCCCAGCCAAAGCCCCAGCCCCAGCCTCAGATCCAGCCCCAGCCCCAGCCCCAGCCCTAGACCTAGCCCCAGTCCCAGCCCCAGCCCCAGCCCCCGCCCCAGCCCAAGCCCCAGCCCCAGCCCCAGCCCCAGCCCCAGCCCCAGCCACAGGTCCAGCCCTAGCCCTAGCCCCGGCCCCAGCCCCAACCCTAGCCCCATTCCCAGCCCCAGCTCCCTCCCCAGCACTAGCCCCAGACCCAGCCCTAGACCTAGCCCCAGTCCCAGCCCCAGCCCCAGCCCCCGCCCCAGCCCAAGCCCCAGCCCCAGCCACAGCCCCAGCCACAGGTCCAGCCCTAGCCCTAGCCCCAGCCCCAGCCCCAACCCTAGCCCCAGTCCCAGTCCCAGCCCCAGCCCCAGCCCCATCACTAGCCCCAGACCCAGCCCTAGCGTTAGCCTCAGCCCCAGCTCCAGCCCCAGCCAAAGCACCAGCCCCAGCCCCAGCCACAGGTCCAGCCCCAGCCCCAGCCCCAGCCCTAGCCCTAGCCCCAGCCCTAGTCCCAGTCCCAGCCCCAGCCCCAGCCCTAGCCCCAGCCCCAGTCCCAGACCCAGCTCCAGCCCCAGCCCCAGCACTAGCCCCAGACCCAGCCCTAGCCTTAGCCTCAGCCCCAGATCCAGCCCCAGCCAAAGCCCCAGCCCCAGCCCCATCCACAGATCCAGCCCCAGCCCCCGCCCCAGCCCTAGCCCCAGCCCCAGTCCCAGCCCCAGCCCCCGCCCCAGCCCAAGCCCCAGCCCCAGCCCCAGCCCCAGCCACAGGTCCAGACCTAGCCCTAGCCCAAGCCCCAGCCCCAGCCCTAGCCCCAGTCCCAGCCCCAGCCCCAGCCCCATCACTAGCCCCAGACCCAGCCCCAGCCACAGGTCCAGCCCTAGCCCTAGCGCCAGCCCCAGCCCCAGTCCCAGCCCCAGCCCGAGCCCCATCACTAGTCCCAGACCCAGCCCTAGCATTAGCCTCAGACCCAGCTGCAGCCCCAGCCAAAGCCCCAGCCCCAACCCCAGCCACAGGTCTAGCCCCAGCCCCAGCCCCAGCCCTAGACGTAGCCCCAGCCCTAGCCGTAGTCCCAGCCCCAGCCCCAGCCCCCGCCCCAGCACTAGCCCCAGACCCAGCCCTAGCCTTAACCTCAGCCCCAGCTCCAGCCCCAGCCCCAGCCCCAGCCCTAGCCCCAGTCCCAGCCCTAGCCTTAGCCTCAGCCCCAGCTGCAGCCCCAGCCCCAGCCCCAGCCCTAGCCCCAGTCCCAGCCCCAGCCCCAGCCCCAGCAGTAGCCCCAGCCCCAGCCCCAGCACTAGCCCCAGACCCAGCCCTAGCCTTAGCCTCAGCCCCAGCTGCAGCCCCAGCCAAAGCCCCAGCCCCAAACCCAGCCACAGGACCAGCCCCAGCCCCAGCCCCAGCCCCAGCCCCAGCCCTAGCCCCAGTCCTAGCCCCAGTCCCAGCCCCAGCCCCAGCCCCAGCAGTAGCCCCAGCCCCAGCCCTAGCCTCAGCCCCTGCCCTAGCCCCAGTCCCAGCCCTAGCCCCAGTCTCAGCCCCAGCCCCAGCCCCCGCCCCAGCACTAGCCCCAGACCCAGCCCTAGCCTTAGCCCCAGCCCCAGCCCCAGTCCCAGCCCAGCCCCAGCCCCAGCAGTAGCCCCAGCCCCAGCCAAAGCCCCAGCTCCAACACCAGCCCCAGCCCCAGCCGTAGCCCCAGTCCCAGCCCCAGCCCCAGCAGTAGCCCCAGCCCCAGCCCCAGCTCCAGCTCTAGCCCCAGCCCCTGCCCCAGCCCCAGCCCCAGCCCGAGCCGCAGTCGCAGTCCCAGCCCTAGCCCCAGCCCCAGTCCCAGCCCCAGCCCCAGCCCCAGCCCCAGCCCTAGCCCCAGTCCCAGCCCCAGCCCCAGCCCCAGCCCCAGCCCCAGCCTCCACCCTATCCCTAGCCCCAGTCTCAGCCCCAGCCCCAGCCCCAGCCCCAGCACTAGCCCCAGACCCAGCCCTAGCCTTAGCCTCAGCCCCAGCTGCAGCCCCAGCTGCAGCCCCAGCCCCAACCCCAGCCACAGGTCTAGCCCCAGCCCCAGCCCCAGCCCAAGCCGTAGCCCCAGCCCTAGCCGTAGTCCCAGCCCCAGCCCCAGCCCCCGCCCCAGCACTAGCCCCAGACCCATCCCTAGCCTTAACCTCAGCCCCAGCTCCAGCCCCAGCCCCAACCCCAGCCCTAGCCCCAGTCCCAGTCCCAGCCCAAGCAGTAGCCCCAGCCCCAGCCCCAGCCCTAGCCCCAGGCCTAGCCCCAGCCCCAGCCCCAGCACTAGCCCCAGACCCAGCCCTAGGCTTAGCCTCAGCCCCAGCTCCAGCCCCAGCCAAAGCAGCAGCCCCAGCCCCAGCCACAGGTCCAGCCCCAGCCCCAGCCCCAGCCCTAGCCCTAGCCCCAGCCCTAGCCCCAGTCTCAGCCCCAGCCCCAGCCCCCGCCCCAGCACTAGCCCCAGACCCAGCCCTAGCCTTAGACTCAGCCCCAGCTCCAGCCCCAGCCCCAGCCCCAGCCCCAGTCCCAGCCCCAGCCCCAGCCCCAGCCCCAGCAGTAGCCCCAGCCCCAGCCCCAGCCCCAGCTCCAACACCAGCCACAGCCCCAGCCGTAGCCCCAGTCCCAGCCCCGGCCCCAGCAGTAGCCCCAGCCCCAGCCCCAGCTCCAGCTCTAGCCCCAGCCCCTGCCCCAGCCCCAGCCCCAGCCCGAGCCGAAGCCCCAGCCCCAGCCCTAGCCGCAGTCGCAGTCCCAGCCCTAGCCCCAGCCCCAGTCCCAGCCCCAGCCCCAGCCCCAGCCCTAGCACTAGCCCCAGCCCTAGCCCCAGTCACAGCCCCCACCCCCGCCCCAGCACTAGCCCCAGACCCATCCCTAGCCTTAACCTCAGCCCCAGCTCCAGCCCCAGCCCCAACCCCAGCCCTAGCCCCAGTCCCAGTCCCAGCCCAAGCAGTAGCCCCAGCCCCAGCCCCAGCCCTAGCCCTAGCCCCAGCCCTAGCCCTAGTCCCAGCCCCAGCCCCAGCACTAGCCGCAGACCCAGCCCTACCCTTAAACTCAGCCCCAGCTCCAGCCCCACCCCCAGCCCCAGCCCTAGCCCCAGTCCCAGTCCCAGCCCCAGCCCCATCACTAGCCCCAGACCCAGCGCTAGCCTTAGCCTCACCCCAGCTCCAGCCCCAGCCCAAGCCCCAGCCCTAGCCCCAGTCCCAGCCCCAGCAGTAGCCGAAGCCCCAGCCCCAGGCCTAGCCCTAGCCGCAGTCCCAGCCCTAGCCCCAGCCCCAGCCCCAGCCCCAGCCCTATCCCTAGCCCCAGTCCCAGCCCCAGCCCCAGCCCCAGCATTAGCCCCAGACCCAGCCCTAGCCTTAGCCTCAGCCCCAGCTGCAGCCCCAGCCAAAGCCCCAGCCCCAACCCCAGCCACAGGTCTAGCCCCAGCCCCAGCCCCAGCCCTATCCGTAGCCCCAGCCCTAGCCGTAGTCCCAGCCCCAGCCCCCGCCCCAGCACTAGCCCCAGACCCAGCCCTAGCCTTAACCTCAGCCCCAGCTCCAGCCCCAG